>NC_052360.1:70238778-70284975 GCF_009727055.1 Benincasa hispida | reverse complement strand
TAAATTTCTCCACCCTGATAGGAAGATGAGGACTTAGGTGGAAACTAACCCATCTGATGGTTAGCGGGTTATGCGGTCAATAGGGCCAGAGTCGTATCCAACATCATCCATTAACCTAAACGTAAGATTGGACTAGAGGGATGCAACCATACATACCCTGTTAGTCCCTAGCATAATCTTGACATAGAATTGGGTCTAGAGGGATGCAACCATACATGCCCTGCTAACCCTAGAAGCATAACCTTTATCTAATTAAAATTTAATCTTATGAACGAACATAATGCATGAGGTCCCTTGTCGATAAACGTAATTTAAACATATAATGCAACATAACAATAACATGCTTATGCAACAGATTAAAGGTACACTACCATGAAACCCTTAAAGAGCGAGTGAGATAAACTACTTACCTTGACTGCGATCCTAGTTATTCCTTATTATTCCTTATGGTTTAATCAGTAGAGCTTTCCCTCTTAAATCAGAAGGAAATTTGGGCAGCACTTCCCTTGCGTTTTCTCCTTCTAACTAACAGAATTACTTCACCCTTTTCACACGATTTTTACTACTGAGTTTTGTTTGAGAATTCGTTTAACTTCCAGCCTAAAGCCTCCTATTTATAGTCGTTTCCAACTCTTCTCTGTGTGACAACTCATCCTACAAATGGTTTCTTTAAAATTACTTAGGTTTAAGAATTTCTCTTAATAAGACACCTAATTTTGGCTACCGTTTGCCCTTACGTCATCAACCTTTGTTTGTATTTCATTTTAGGGTTCTCCATGTATAATCTATAAGATCGTGGCCAAATTCAACGCATAATCCACGCTTCTGTCCAAATCTCGCTCTTTCTGTTCTCAGAATCTCGCTCTCTCCAGCTTTCTTGCTGGTTTGGCTCCCGTGACTCTCGCTCTCGCTGGTTTGGCTCTCATCACTCTCGCTCTCGCTCTCTCTCCTGCTCTCTCCCATTGTCTCGCTGAGAATCTCGCTCTCTTCACTCTCGCTCTCTCCAATTTTCTCTCCAATCTCGCTCACTTCACTCTCGCTCTCTCCAATTTTCTCTCCAATCTCGCTAGTTTTCACGCGTGGGTTGCCTTTACTGCTTGTGGATTCCACTTCTCCTTTTTAACTTTTTCAAATTTTAAGAGTATATGGGCAATTAATTCACCTCCAATTCTTCCAATGAGCAGTGCCCAAACAAAAAGTTATCTACTGCCCTTTGTCTCCTAAATTAGTTAGGGTCCAACTTCTAATTAATCCTCCCTGATTCTGCCCCCTTATTCATTATTTTTGGATAATTAATAAATTTCTTATTTTTTTTCAATTCTAAATTTCCACCTGATTTTCCTATTAAGTTTTTATATTTTTCATTCTTAATTATATATTTTATTTGTTTTCCTACTTTCTAAATTAGGGTTAGGGTATTACATTTACCACCCCTTTAAATAAAATTTCGGCCCGCTTAATATTTGACATTTAATTTCCTGTAGTGTATGCGTACAAATTTGGGTTGTTACATCAAATCTGAAGGGATGCTCAAGTCAAGGATTGAGGCCAAAACCGATAGAATCCTCAAGTCACGGACCAAGATCGAAGACAATAGAACACTAAAATCAAAGCCAATAAAGCACTGAGATCGAATCCGATGAAATGCTCAAGTCAATGACCATTCACCTTCTTCTATTCTTGATAATGATGAATGATGATGAGAATGAGTGATTGAGATGGTCAATGATGAGAATATTTAATCTATCTCTTGATATGCAAAAGATGTTATGCGTTGGATTGATGATATGCTTGCACACCTTACTAATGCATACAAGTCTTCTTAAGCTAGACCCACGTATAAATCTAGCCTAAGTATCCTGGTAAGTCCAAGGTCGAACGTAAGGATTCTAGAGTATACTAATGCAGAGTTGGCCTTTGAATCTATTGCAGAGAGTTCCTAATTAATTGATATGTGGTTGTTATTTACACTAACTATTGTTGCGCATACAAGGGGATATAGGAGTTTAGAGAGGGAAAAAAGGATCGTGGATGGATGACTTATGCACATAATATATGCATTGATCTCCTAGAGGGAACATGGCACACTTCCTTCCGAGTTTACCTCTTTCACCCAAAAGAATGCGTGAAGATAAAAAGCATCACCTTTTGTAACACCTGCTATCCATCACCTTGCACTTACCAAACTCATCTCATATTATATTTTGATAACTACTACCCATCTTAGATCTAAATTACAACAATTCTTTAGCCATGTATCTCACGGGCTATGAGCATGGGCTCATGCTTCTTGGCCAAGACTTTAGAAAGGCTTGTTAAGATGTACGCTCGGGGCTTCTCGTATGCCTGTGTCCATCACTTGTATGCTTCGTGAACATTTCGAGCAGCATTTGGAGTTAGAATGGGAGGACGGTCCTCCATTAGGACAAATTGGAGGCAATCGATGATTAAGATAGTGTTGATTGTATTTTTCCAAGTTGTTAATTATCGCCCGTTAGTTTGTCGGCAGCGAGTAAATTAAGAGTCGCGGAAGTTATTATGAGTAAATTAAAAGTCGCGGAAGTCAATGATGCTTCAGTAAGACTGGACAAACGCCACCATAGGGTGATCAGGTGCCCCTTTACTGAAATGAGACAATCTCAACCAATAAACAGAACTCTCTGTTACTCTAACTATCAGTCACCATTGTTTGGTCCCAAAATTTTTTAACTCGCTTAACATTTCTTATAAGTATAACCTCTCATTTTAGATTCTAGAATTCCACCCCAATGAGCCAACATCAGGGGAAAATTGATTGAGGGAAAAACTAAAGTAACCCTTATCCATTTCTAGAGTTTGAATAAAACATCATGCAAAAATGCCATCCGTAGGGGGACACTCAAGGTGCTACGAGGTCGTGCATGAGACTTTACTTCAAACTAATGAGAGAAACCGAGGGATGTGTTATCACATGTCCTGTTCCCACTTACTATAAACACTCTCTCAATTCACCTTGATATTGATCTATACAAACATCATCCGTAGGGGGACATTCAAGGTGCCTCGAGACCGAGTATAGATTTCACGGTGTGAACTTTTAAGGAGAAACATGAAGAGGATAAAATGAAGTATCATCCATTTTCCTCCCACTGAGCATTTTACTTAGTGTTAATTAACTTAGGAAAATCCGGCTATTGATTTTAATTAAGTGATTGTTTAATTTGTCCCAAAACAACATTTGCTTTGGATAGTTAAATAATTTTTTATTAAGGTTCATTAAACACTTTAACAAACGTTAACCAATAATTGCATGCTTGTAACAAATCTATCTAATTCACCTTTCCAGGTAAGTTTTCAGGTAGGGATGCTACGTTTCCATCAACTTAAATACCCCAGCCTAGACAGAACTAATCTTAGACAAAAGGTCCCTTATAGATACATTTGTTATAATGTTAATCTTTTAATTAAAACCAATTTAATCCTATTAAACGGATTAAAAGATTTAAATAAATTTCTAATCTCAATAAAAATGTGATCTTAGGTCTATATGATTCATATTTTATAACTATTTTAAAAAATGAATTTTAACTTAAGGTTTGCATGAAATTCTGATTTATTGATGTTAGTTTCTAATTTCATTTTGTTAATAACAATTATAAGAAGAAAAAAAAATAAATTAAAACTATACATTGCACGTTAAGCATATTTAGATAATATTATAACAATTATAAATTACCCTGAAGTGGTGACATGCTTCATGCAGTTTCATTTCATTACTAACATACATAACATTTATATACTAAAGTAATGAAATAAAAATAACATGCATTTAAACATACATCCATACACTATATTATAATTTTTATAATATAATGATACATGTATATTTTATTAATGCATGTATGCATATATTATAACATTTATACTATATGATGCATGAGCATGCTATATTAATCAAATCATGTAATTATATATATTATAACACTTATAACATAAATGATGCATGAAATCAAATGCATAACCTATGGTGGGATTTTATACTATATGGCATACACTATGGCATATCATAATAAAATTTTAAATCATATATCACATGCATAATTTAAAGGCAATTAATGGACTGGGATTGGACACCTAAAACAAAATAAAACTAACTATTACAAACTAATAGTTCTGATTCAGGTGAATCGGGCCTTGAACCGCCCGAACTAGTTATGAACCGGTCCAGAAGACCCCAACTAACTTGAATCAGAGAACCCATGAACCAAATCGGACTAGCAGACCACTAACCACGCGCGAATCGGAGCTAAACCACACATATTCTCCGTCTTGGAGTGTCGCAACGTCATGCCCTACGTTACGACACTACGGAGATAACTTTTGTCCGCCACATCGCAACCTCGCGATGCTACTATACCCGTTTTCACTAGATCATCACCAGGAACATCATGAGCGACTCAAGGACTTAAAATATAAACTCGATAGCATAATTATGCCCCAAAACATAGGCCCTTACAAAACAAATTTGTAAACTCAAAGCAATAAACTAAATGCCCAATCCCGTAAACCATTCACAATTGTAAACAACATTCATCATATGAATTATACGTAATGCAAAAATGCCACCAAAAACTGTAAAATTATTCCGATATTTTGGAAAAATTTTGGGCAAGAATCCCACTTTGATACCACTTGAAGGAACCATTGAAGTGAATGAACTCTTATACAAGAGTACCTATGAGCGGAAGTAGATCTTTCCAATTCATTGTAACAGAATTTAACAGTATACATTCTAACATACAAATATGCTTTGTAAACACTAATTACTGGCATGCTTTAAAAGATAAAAGAAAAAAAAAACAAGAAATCGAGGACTTACCAGTTGAAGACTTTCTTCAGAAATCTCGGTCTCAGCGTGAACGAACTTCTCTCACTCTTTCTCGTCCAGCAACACCACGGTCGTCTACACAAATAGCAAAGCACGAACAAAAGGCAATGGGGATGACACCACCACTCAAAGCCCTTAGTATTCTTAGAATGAGAATCCAAATGATGGACTTTGATGGAATTTGTAGAGGGGAGGAGGAAAGGTGATCGTGTACTACAAACAAGCAAGTGGGAGAAAGGGATGACTATCGTATAGTCGAGTGCTTGATCGTTTAGGTCGAGGTACATGATTGTGTAGCAAATGCTAAGTGATCGTTTAATTACGCTGAAGTGCTAAGCGATCGTCTAGTATAAGTAAGTGATCGTTTAAGAAATCGCGGGCAATCATTTAGGAAATGTGGGTGTGCGATCGTTTAAGAAATCGCAGGCGATCATTTAGGAAACTCGGGTGTGCGATCGTTTAGTAGGTAGGCACTATCGTATAGGCTCTCACCACTAAGCAATGGAAGACTTTCACACTATGAGCGATTTTGCATGTCTTTTGCAAAATGAAAACTATTTTCATTTTATTCTTCAGTTACTAAAACTGAATTCAACTTCCTACTATCGTAGGAAATCGGAGAAAACTTCGGCCAATTATCTCATAACCGCCTAATTAATAAAATAATAAATATAATCATATTATATTCATAACCTATAGTTTGATATCATATATCAACTATAGTGTTTTCTCCTCTACTTGATATAATTCATATTTATATCCAATTTCCTCAAAAATAATATATCTCATACATTTAGTCAATCATATCATATATAATTAACCAGTTCAATTATATCATATATAATCGAACTCCCTCTTATCAATTTGAACGTTTCAAACTAACCCAAAAACTGAATCTCAACTTTTATCCAAGCTACCAAGGGGTCCTTATGGACTTATGGCTCGAAGCTCCAACGGTACATGAATAGCTAACTAAAATCTTTAGCCACGAGATCTACCATTCGTTAACTGTCAGGCATTCCACTAAAGACCAACAGTTGAACTCTTCTTACCACATATATATTTTTGTGTCCATCGGATATAACCAATCATGAGTACGATAACGCTTCACAGATGCTCGTAAGTACAGTTGGGCCAATTTACCATTTTGCCCCTGTAATTACATCTCACTCCTTAAGTACCACTGATCCCTCTAATGAACAATACAACATAGTCCAACTATGCGTGAACACCTCTCGGACCATGAGAAGGTGTGGCGTCACATCGTTCAAGCCCTGGAATCAGCCCTTAAGGGAGCTATCTATCTACTTGCCCCTGCTTCGGAGAAGGAATGAATTCTATCTTGTGTAGCTGAGTTCCCAGCTCCTAAATTAGACGAATCCTCAAAGTAGTAGGTTTGAGTCGGTGGCCTGGCCACTCACATCCATGCAAATCAAATGACTGCCCTCAATGGCAAGAGTTCCCCACTCACTCAGGATTAAGGTCATGTTACCTATGGTCATCCTAGTGAAGTGAAGTTCTGTCATAAACAGTGTTATATAATGAGACATTAATACTTCGTGGTCAGGTCTTATACAAACTCTTTGTATAGGATGCCCCCGCTCGCATGTCCCCTACACGAATGATCAGGATCAAACCATTTGTGACTAGTCACAACACTTGTAACTATTCCACAAAGCGGGTTGCATCTATAGTGTTACCAGGATAAGGTTTCCCTCCTATGTCCATATACTACAGACCATTTTGGTTATCACTTAAGACATGATCCACTTGTAGGTCACCACATACATGCTTAAGTTATATAAAGACAACCAGGGATTTTAGTTTATTGGTTTATGGTAAAGCAAATAAAACATTCAGATGAGCAAAATCAAGAAGTGAAGTAAATATCATATATTATACATCACAAGCATTTGTACAAACTGTTTACAAACTACAGGACACGAGACTTTAGGGCATCAACCCCAACATGAAGGTCCTTGAATGGAAAACGAGATCAGATCCAAAAATCTAAAATTTACAAAATGTTTATTTTATAGCAAACAATTAGAAATTATGCATCTAAAAGTCAATTTCAGCATGCTTGAGAAAAAATACAGAAAAGTTAATTAGGGTTTCAGAAACCCTTACCTTTGAAGAACCGTTCTTCAAGTAAAATCCCTCGAACCGATGGAACACCACCATGATGTTTCCACTGTATACTCTGGATGACAATCCAGAAGGTGTGGACTCTGGTTATTTTGGAAGAGAGGGAATTTTTTAGACATAAGAGCAAGAGATTGGAATGAGATTGATAAACTTACAGAACCTATATGTAATTTTTCTTCAGGAAGAAGAAGATAAATAACCAGCAAAAAACAAAACTGAAACTCACTCTCACGTTCTAGAGAGAAAAAGGGGGAGGGAGTTCTAAAATTGTTTTTAAAATTAAAATTAATAAAACAAATTAGTTTTAATAAAAAATTTAATATATATTTATATGATAACAACTTTATCATATAATATATATTAAAATATATGTTATATCAAATATAACATATAACCTATAGTTTAATATTGTATCCAATACAATATAACATATAGTTTGATTCTCTGGACAATAATATCTAATATAAATCTCAATTATATTAAATTTAATTATATGAATCCAATTCATATAATTAATATTTGAATCATATTCAAATATTTAATTTCTCTCAAATAAATTTTATATTATAATATATCAAATACATTATAGTAATTATATCATATATAATTAAATTAAAATAATTATATCACATATAATTAATTCTCTCAATCAATTTGAACATTCAAATTAATCAAAAAATTGATTCTCATTAATTCCCGTTGAGCTACAGAGGAGACCTCATAGACCTGTAGCTTGAAACTCCAACGGTACGTGAATAATTAATTAAACTCATTTAATTAAATTATTCACACCATCTGTCAACTGTCGGACACTCCACTAAGTATAGTTGGACCAAACTTACCATTTTGCCCCTGTAGTTATATCTAATTCCTTAAGTATCACTGATCCCTCTAACGAACAATAAATCATAATCCAACTATGACCAAATCCCTCTCGGGCCAGGAGAAGGTGTAGCGCCACATTGTTCAAGCCCTGGAATCAGCTCTTAAGGGAGTAATTTATCTACTTATCCCAACATTGTGGAAGGAGTGAATTTTTTCTTGTGTAGTTGTGTTTCCAACTCCCCAACCAGATGAGTCCCCAAAATGGTAGGCTTGTTGAGTCGGCGATCTGCCATTCTCACCCATAAAAATCAAAGGACCACCTTCATAGGCAAGAGTTCACAACTCACTCAGGATTTAGGTCATGTTACCTATGGTCATCTTGGTGAAATGTAAGTCTCTATTATGAACGGTGTTATGTAATGGGACTAAACATTTCGTGGTCTAGTCTTACTAAACATTTCGTGGACTAGTCTTAATACAAACTCCTTTTTATAGAATACCCCCGCTCACATGTCATGATCAGCATTAGATCATTTGTAGCACTTTACAATAATTGTAACATCTACAAAGTAGGTCGTACTCGTAGTACCACCAGGATAAGGTATCCAACCTTATCCATCTACTATAGACCATTTAGGTTATCACTTAAACATGATCCACCCGTACTACATACATGTTTAAGGTACAAGATAACCTTGGATGTTAGTTTATTGGTTTGTGAATTAATGCTACTAAATGTCAAATAAAATATTACATATTTTATCAGATAAATAAGATGTTTGTACAATATAATTACGAATTATAGGACCCTACAAGATTTAGGGCATTAACCCAAACAATTTATAGGCTTCAAGACTTCATCCTTGTCATCCCCTCAAGCCTCCAACACCAGCCACCTCCTCCTTGAAGAAAATTTGAGTATCTTCTTCCCATTGAGCCGCCACCTTTTCATTGTCGCCACCTACTTGCATATAGGTAAGTTATGTTCTCCACTGAGCATGTCCAACGCATGCTCCTTTTTGAAGTGGTTGTTCTATATTCAATCTTGCACCTCTACCTCTACCTCCTACTTCAGTTTGCCATGATTCATCTGGAGAAGTCATGTTCCTCCCCTTGCTACCACTCAACGCCCCAAATAAACCTGTTGGACACATGGTCCTCTTATCTATGCGTTCAACTTCCCAAATCCCTACTTTATGGCCCTAACTTCCTTTTTATAACATGGTTTCTTCCCTTGATCAAGTCCAAAACTTCCTACTTGGCATCCAAGATGAATCTCAATGCATGCCTCCTTAGGTTTATGCATCCAAACCATCTTTTTTAGGTTTATTCTTCACTAAGTAATTTCCCAAACACCCAACACCTTGGCTCATGTATCCAAGCATGTTGTTCTCTCATGGTATGTGTTTACCTTATGTCTCTTGGGGTTTCTCAATGTAAATTCCTCCTAAATGGTTATCTCAAGCTCTATTCTTGCGCTTTATATGCCTTAAGGCATTCAACCCCAAACTTTAGGGTTCTACCTACTTATTGTGTCATATGTTGTCCAAGACTTAGCCAAATTTCCAGCTTGGACCTCTTATTTGTTCACTATCTCCTTGTTATGCGTCTAACCCTAGTTTTCTCACTTAGTTGTGCATAGTTCGATGTATGTTGTCAAACACTTAATCATTCCTTCCCTCATGCATTCTCCTAGCCCTAGACATCCCAAAATGGTTTTTTTTGCCCTAGCATGCATCCAAGTAAGCCTATTCCTATCCCAGTATGTGTCTAAGGCTTCTTCAATTTCAGTTATGCTTCCAACTCTAGGATGACTCATCCCATACCTAGTACTTAGTCCAAATTCCTTCCTCCTCCTTGGACTAAGTGTTATCCTTGTCTCCCAACACAACCAATTTGTTACTCTCCATTCCCATGCTAACTTTAGGTTCAAAGTATAGTTTGAACACTTTAGCCAAAATTCTGACCTCAACCTACTATGCCTCCAAGACTTAGGAATTTTTCTTCCTCCGAGGCATAGTTTAGGCACTTAGTCAAACTTTTCCTTTTAAAGCTTTTAATTTCAAATTCTCCTATCAACCTAAGAAATCCTGTGAGAACTCGGGTGTCACAGAGCAACAAGCCTAATATGAGCGTAATGATAATGAATATGAAGATGGTATGGATGTCTATTAAATCTAAGTGTATATGTGATGCGTTGGAAATCGGTTCTTTATTTTATGTTCAACATCTCTCGATGCAAATGCCATACATAATCATATCTCTAAGGTGCATGTGTTAGTTACAAGAAAAAGACAAAATACATAAACAATTTTATCTCTCAAATTACTTCATGCCCTAGTTTGATGCGTTCAACAATTAATTACTCTCTCAAGTGACTTAACTGCTTTTTCAGAAAATAAACAGATGGAGGTATGGATAATGGTCGAAAATGAGATAATATTAAACATATAAGTTTAATACAAATACTCTTAGTTCAATCAACAGAATGGTAAATAAGAGTGCAAAGATAAAAGAAGAAGTCAAGCTGCTGAGTTCATTCTCTTGTCCTCTTTGGCTTGTTTTTAATGTTTGCTTTAGCTAACTTGATGAAGGAGTTGAAGAAGATGTATCTCTCGAGCTTCTCTCCAGTAGCACCTCGTTGTCAACAGTGGAAAATGGTATTCATCCCTCCTATTCCTTGCTTGCAGACGGCAGAGGTGAAAACTAACTACTTTGCTAACTGCCTATTGTCTGATTTTCTATCTCTTTCTCTTGTAGGTAGCTTCCCTTTATGTAAGCAATCACTTAACCACTTGGTGATGTGATTATATTAAATTCCATACCTTAATACAACCGTCAGTCAGATGCCCATGTTTGCAAGTTGATGATTTGACGTAGATTGCATAACTCGAATGTATCTTCCATGCGTCAAGTAGTTTGGAGCCATACCCCTTGTGTTGGCCTTATCTGCGACACTTAGTAGATTTCGATTCCTACATTAAAGTGCGTTAGTGACGCGAATTTCATGTGTTTTTCCTTTAACAAGAGTGCATTTACAACACTAATAATCCTAATTATTCCAACTTTGAGAGAACAATAACTTGTATTTCTACAAGTTACCAATGACTGAGGCCAAAGCCGACAAAGTTATCAAGTCATGCACTAAGATTAAGCCAACAGAACCCTAAGATCAAAGCCGATAGAGCACTGAAATTGAATCTTGCATGCTCAAGTCAAGGACTGAGGCCAAGGTCGACGAAATCGTCAGGTCAGGGACTAAGATCAAAGCCAACGGGACACTGAGATCAAAAGCAGTAGAGCACTGAGATTGAATTTGACGAAACGCCCAAGTCAAGGACTAAGGCCAAAGCTGACGGAATCCTAGGTCGTGCACTAAGATCAAGCCAATGAAACCCTAAGATCAATACTCGTAAAACACTAAAATCAAAGCCGATGGAACGCTCAAGTCAAGGACTGAGGCTAAAACCAATGAAACGCTCAGGTAGTGCACTAAGATCAAGCCGATGGAACGCTTAAGTCAAGGACTGAGGCTGAAACCAACAAAACGTTTAGGACGTGCACTAAGATCAAACTGGCTGAACTCTGAGATAAAAGCTGGTAGAACATTGAGATCAAAACCGACGAAAAAACCATATTTTGCAAAGATATGTAAAAGTTGATGAGATTAAAAAAAAAAAGTTCCTCCCTCGAATACAAGTTATCAACAGCTACAATTCTTGTTTAAAAAACAATTGGGGGGAGTTAGTAAAAAAAATAATAAACAAAATTCCAAATAAAAAGAAAGTTGAATAAAAAAAGAACAAAAGAGAAAGAAAGGGGGGACAAAAAAAAATGTAAAAGAAGAAGAAAAAAATAAAATAAATTATAAAAAGAAAAAAGAAAAGCTGAAAGTTTTCTAAAAAAGCCTGATTTCTCGTTTTTTTTTTCTCTCAAGCCGCCACCCCTTTTCTTTCTCTCTCAACTCTATCTCTCTAAAGTAGCCCAATACTCCTTTCCTTCAACGGCTGCAACGAATCCATGCCACCACCATTTGCAGTAGACGGCATTGACTATAGTAGTTGGCACCTACACTCACCAGTGGCAAACTTTGACAAGTAAATTAGGAAAGGCAAATGACGTGAAAGGTGGTGGTTGAGATGTTTGACTCTGACAATATTGAGTTTTATGTTCTAAAACTCATGGTTTGTAAACAATAAATATATTCTATTTTACAATAAAGTCTTCATTAAGGTTTATTCGGTAAAGATAAATCTAATAAACTAAGAACACTTGTAATAAACTAAGAATACTTTGGGGTTTGTGCCCTAAAGTCTTATGTCCAATAGTTTGTAAACAACTTTGTACGAACACTTGTGATGTATAATATAAATGATATTTACTTCACTACTTAACTTTGCACATTTAGATGTTTTTCATTTTACCACAAACCAATAAACTTAAAATCCCTGTTTATCTGTATGTAACTTAAGCATGAATGTGGTGACATACAAGTGGATCATGTCTTGAGTGATAATCAAAATGGTCTGTAGTATATGGATATAGGAGGGAAACATTATCCTAGTAATGCTACGGATGTGGCCCGCTTTGTGGAATGGTCACAAGTGTTGTGACTTGTCACAGATGATCTGATCCTGATCATTTTTGTAGGGGACATGCGAGCGGGGGCGTCCTATACAAAGAGTTTGTATAAGATCTGACTGCGAAGTGTTAACGTCTTGTTATATAACATCGTTCATAACTGAGATTTCACTTCACTAAGATGATCATAGGTAACATGACCTCAATCCTGAATGAGTTGGGAACTTCTGTCATTGAGGGCGGTCCTTTGATTTGCATGGGTGCGAATGGCCAGAACGCCGACTCAAACCTACCATTTTAGGGATTCGTCTGATTTGGGAGCTGGGAACTCAGCTATACAAGATGGAATTCACTCATTCCATGAGGTAGGGGCAAGTAGATAGATAGTTCCCTTAAAGGCTAATTCCAGGGCTTGAATGATGTAGCGCCACACACCTTCTCATTGCCCGAGAGGTGTTCACACATGTAGGACTATGTTGTATTGTTCATTAGAGGGATCAGTGGTATTTAAGGAGGAAGAAGTAATTATAGGGGCAAAACGGTAAATTGGCATGTTGTAATTACAAGCATCTGTGAAGGGTCATCGTACTGATGATTGGTTATATCCAATGGACATAGAAATATATGTATGGCAAGAAGAGTTCAACTGTCGGTCTTTAGTGGAATGTCTGACAGTTAACGATGGTGGATATCGTGACTAAAGAGTTTAGTTAGCTATTCACGTACCGTTGGAGCTTCGAGCCATAGGTTCATAAGGTCCTCATGGTAGCTTAAATACAAGTTGAGAGTCAGTTTTTGGGTTAATTTTAAATGTTCAAATTGACAATAGGGAGTTGATTATATGTGATATAATTGAACGAGTTAATTAAATATGATATAATTAACTTTATGTATGAGATACATTAATTTGAAGAAAATTGGATATAAATATGATTTATATCTAGCAGAGGAAAATATTATAATTAATATTTGATATTAATTTATAAGTTATGAATGTGATAAAATCACATTCATTGGACGGTTATAAAGGAAATGAAAAGGCGCCTCTTCGTTCTGAATAAACGAATGAGTGCTTTATAAATAGCAAATGGTGTGTTGATCTCGGTGTGCGCGGGTATTGTGAAAAAGATAGTGTCATCGTTTAGAAAATCAGTGCCTATACGATAGGAACTGCACGATCACTTAGATATACGATATTGCTAAGCGATCGCATACCAATTACACTGTCGCGCGCTATTATCTAAACGATCGCTTACCTTTTTACTACGCGATCGTTTAGCTCCCGGTATTTACTAAACGATCGTATAGACGATCGCTTGGTTTTTCCTATGCGATCATTTAGACGATCGCTCACCCTTTTCCTACACGATCGTTTACCTTTTCCTACACGATCGTATAGAAGACCACTTACTTTTACTACACGATTGTATACTTCACCTAAACGATCAAACATATTGTCTATGCGATAGACGACCGCATCTCTCACTTGCTTGATCATTGTGTACGGTCGCTTTTCCTCCTTCCCTCTACCAAATCCGAACAAAACCCACACTTTGGATTCTTACTCCAAGAATACTGAGGACTCTAAGTGGTGAATGGTGATTGTTCGAGGTAGACGGTTGGGCTTCAGACTCGCCGTGAAGAAGAAATCTTCATATGGTATGATTTCTTGATCCCTTTAGCATTATGAAAGTATGTTTGAATGTATTTGCGGTAATTCTGTCACAATGAATTGGAAAGATTTGCTTCCGCTCGTAGGTACTCTTGAATAAGAATTCCTTCAGACTATAGCATGAATACTTGAACTATATGTGGGGACATAAAAGTGGATCAAGTTCGAGGAATAGCCAAAATGGTCTATAGTATAGGGATAACGCTGGATACCTTATCTTGGAAACACTATAGATACGACCCACTTTGCATTTGATACAAACAATGTGATCCTAAATCATTCATGTGAGGACATGCAAGTGGAGGCGTCCTATGCAATGAATTTGCATAGGACTGGACCGAGAAATAGTCACTTTTACTTTATAACGCCATTTACTGTTAAGACTGACTATTTCAATACGATAACTTAGATAACTCAATCTTAATCCTGAGCTAACTATGAACTCTTGTTTATTCGAGATTATCCTTTAATCTGCATGTGTGAGAGTGGCCCGAGTTTGCCAATACAATAAGTCTACCATTTTAGGGATAAGACCAAATAAATTACTTGGGACATAGTCCTACAAGATGGAATTCACTCCTACTCGATTCTAGGGATAGTAGATAGGTCGTTCTCTTAAGTGTTGACTCCAAATCTTGAACAAGAGACCATACCCTCTCATTGGTCTGAGAGGGATTCGGTTTGGTTGTTGGACCACAAACTAATTGTTCATTAGAGGATCAATGGGACTTAAAAAACAAGATGTAATTATAGGGGTAAAACGGTAAATCGACTTACTGATCATTGTTATATCAAGTAGACAAAAATATATCTATAATGAGGATAGTGCAACTATTGGTCTATAGTGGAGTGTCCCGATAGTTAACAAATGTTAGTTAACTAGGTTAAAGAATTTAGCCAGCTAGCAACTATCAGACTAAACCTTAGAACAATATGATAGAAAATTTGAAATGTTCAAATTTTATTTAGGAAGTAAGCGTTAATTATATTTGATATACTTAATGACTTATCGTTTGATTGTGAATTAAACAATATGAAGAGTTAGAAATGCTTCAACATGATTTAAATATTGTATACATGAATAGGGATTCATGATCAGGATTAGTGTTAATTAATATTTGATATTAAATTAAATTGTTTAATTAATTATTAGAATTAATTTTATTTAAAATTATTTATTTGAATTAATTTTAAGAAAAATTCATTTAAAATTTGAATTTTAGAAATTCAAAAGGGACAGTTGTCAATATAAACATTAGACCCAAAGTATTAGCAGATATAACATAATGTGAAAAAAATTGCAAATATGGCTAAATTTAAATATTCTATCAGTGATAGACTATATTATTAGTAGGAATCTATCTGTGATAACCATATTATTGGTAGGAGTCTATCCGTGATAACCATATTATTGGTAGGAGTCTATCAGTGATAGATTATACCACTAGTAAGAGTCTATCAATAATAGAAGTCTATCGCTGATAAACTTGGGAGTCTATCAATGATAGAAGTCTATCGTTGATAGACTTGTCTATATTTGCAATTTTTTAAAATGATGTTATACACTTGGTTCTTATTTCTAAAAATACTACCAATTGTCATTACCCAATTCAAAATTAGATGAATTTTAGAGGTAGTGGAGTTTTCCCACTTGAACCTCTATAAAACACCTTAATTAGTGAGCAATTTGATGTCACTTTGAGATGATTCTTATTTTGCATAATTTCTTCTTTAAATAGAAGAAAAAATTGTTGAGATTGGAGTTGGATGGCTGGCTTTTGAAGCATAAATTTCCTCTTAAACAAATATATCTCTGAATTCTCCCAAACTCCATTTTTCCTTAAAATTCACCACAGTGTTGGATTCCACAATCCATTTTAAGGCTAGAGAATAGCGGAGAAGACTCTAACAGCGGTCTACGAAGTGTTCATGATAAAAAACATCAAGAGGATTACTTCAATTTTGAGCTACCTCAAGGTTTATTCTTCAAACTCTGTTTTTTAGTTTTGAACAAGCATGCTTAATACATAAAATTAATGTAATTTGAGTGCTTTAGATTCAAATTGCTTTCGTTTGCATGTTCTTTACTTTCAGAGATAAGATGTCGCAGGCAATCGGACAATATTTCCAATGGTGTGTGTGAGAAGGTGAAAAAAAAAACAGATAAAACAAAAAAAAATGTTTTGCAGAGATTAAAAGGTTAAAAAAGGAGACAAGATGAAGATGAAAACAGAAGGCAAAAATAAAAATGCATATGGCAATATCCATCAACGATCTGAGGAAGAAGAAGAAGTAAAAAATAACTGAAAAAAAAGGAGATGCCAAATTCCAAATATCGCAATAAAAGAAAAAAAGGGTGCGAAGGCTTTAACGAGGAAGATGAACGAGAGCCCCCATGTAGATCAAATTCTAAGCATGATTTGGCAGATTTATAGAGTGCAGTTCATTCAAATTATAGATATTTTGGATTCAAATTGGAGAAAATATCTTAATTTAAGATAAATTTAACTTAGATTTTTTTAAGAAAAATCTTATTTAAATTTCAATTGATGTTCAATCTCTCAATTCAAGATGAATTTGGGAATTTAATCCAAATTTTATCCCAAATTCAAATTATCAACTCGTTTTTATCTTCAATCAAAATAAATTGCGGATAAAAAAAATCTCAATCTATCTCAAATTAAAATTTGGGCATAATCCAAATTTTATCCCAAATTCAAATCAAAATTTTAAATTAAATTGATCCCAAATTAAAATTTGGTCATATTCTAAATTTTATCCTAAATTCAAATTATCCAACTTTCACCAATTAAAATTTGGGCATAATTCAAATTTTATCCCAAATTTAAAGTAAAATTTAGGCTTTTTCTCAAATTAAATTGGATAAGACCTCACATCCATCTCAAATTAAATTTTGGTCACATTCCAAATTTTATCCCGGATTTTAATCACTTATGTACTAATTTTATAGTTTGATTAATTTGACACATCGAAATCAAGAATAAATTACTTGTATTCTGACTCCAACTTTATCTTTTTCGAGATTCATCCACCCATAAATGTGCATAAATCTCAAAAAGGGTATTTGTTTAATGAAAATTTTTGGACCGATCATAAATTGACACGTCATTTCTCAAATTAACCATAAAATACCAAATAATCAAACTTGGGTCCAATTAAAGGTTGACATGTATCCCAAATTGAAATTGAAAATATAAATTAACAAATTTCATTGACGTAACGTGTTTTCATTGGACTGAATAAAATAATTTGGTCCAGTTTTATATTATTATCTGAGTTAAAGTCCAACTAAGCCAAAAAATATACCAAAATGTCAAATAAAACCAAAATCCAATTAGTTAAGTCCAAGTATCAGGTACATGTACCAACCAAACCCAAATCCATAAAACTCATGGTAGACTCTATAAATAGAAGAGTTCTGCTAAAGTAAAAAATTTTACACTCTAGAGGGCCTAGAGAGAATTCTCCTAACAATCAGAAAACTCCTAACTTCTAAAATTGACTACACTTAAGGTTGAAATCCTTTTGAGATTGACTACACTTAAAGGTTGAAATCCTTTTGAGATACAAACACATTACGCCTTCTGAACCATATCTGTAGCCCTCCACTTACTCAAGTCAAGCGTATAAACCTCGTCTGCATCAAATCTACATCAACACAAGTTCAACTCCATGAAACAATTTTTTTTCCGAAAACCTCATGTGAATAATATATATGCTTGAAATTTGTGTGATATGCCTAATATATATCATAAGATAAATACATAAACATTTTTAAACTTCAATGAAATTTTGAGTATGAAGATACAAAAACACTTAAAACTCAAATTCACTATGAAAAGTTATGATAATTGCCAATATGTTGTGAACTTGATGAGCATAATGGGAACACAAATATGAAGAAAATATAATATAATTATAATCAAATAAATAGATATTAAAATAAATAAAACATAATATATATAAAATAATAATAAATTAAATTAACAAAATATGAAATAAGGAATTTATCTAAAATCTCTACTTTCTCCAATTTTCATGGATTTTGCCTAATGCGTATCTTCCAAAACCCACAAAATGGCATATTTATAGGCAACTTGGCAAGTAGAAAGTGGATTACATAGACACTAATAATGTGTAATATTGAGACACATGAAGAACACTTTGGGAAATGAGGACATGACACATGGTCAATGGACACTAAGCATGAGCATTTAATGGACAATTATTATCATAATATTTATAATACTCACCCTTAGATGTCTATTATATATATGAAACATGTATCGTTAAAACTTTACTAGAAAAAAACTCAATGGGAAAAAAATCCTAGTGAAGGAAAAAGAATACATATTTCATATAATTTATATTCCTAAAAAATATATGTACTCCCCTTCATGGAAATATCACTTGAGATCTCTGAGCCACCACATTCCAATGTTGTGCACCAGTTCTTCAAAGATTGTGGTAGATAATGCCTTTGTAAATAAGTCTGTCAGGTTATCTTTCGAACAAACTTGTTATACAATGATGTCGTCATTTTCTTTAAATCATGAGTGTAGAAAAGCTTTGGTGAAATATGTTTTGTTCTATCTCCTTTAATATATCCTCATTTGATTTGGGATGTGCATGTTGTATTGTCTTCGTATAATATTGTTGGAAGATTTTTACTAAAAGACAAACCACATGTTCCACGAATGTGATGAGTCATTGATCTTAGCCATACACATTCTCAACTAGCCTCGTGAATTGCAATAATTCCAGCATGATTTGAGGAAGTGGTTGTTATGGTCTGTTTCACCGATCGCCACAATATAACAGTTCCTCCACATGGAATAGATAACCTATTTGAGATATAGCTTTATGTGGATCAGATAAATATCCAGAATTTGCATAACCAACTAGATCAAAATTTGATTTATTTGAATAAAACAAACTTATGTCGATCGTTCCTCGAAGATAACGGAGTATATTTCGTTCTAACGTCTTTTTGTTTGAGAAGAACTATATTTTGTTAATAAATTTACTGAAAATGAAATATCTGGTCTTGTATTATTAGCAAGATACATAAGTGCACCAATTGCACTAAGATATGATACTTCGGAACTAAAAAGTTTTTTTATTATCATCTCGAAGTCGAAATATATCTTTCTTCACATCTAGTGAACAAACTTCCATTGGAATGTTCAATAGATGTGTTTTGTCCATATGAAACCTTTTCAAAACTTTTCCTGTATAGGTTGACTGATGAACAAATATCCCATAGGTTAAATGCTCAATTTGCAAACCAAAATAAAATTTTGTTTTTCCGAGATCTTTCGTCTCAAATTCTTTCTTAAGATATTCTATTGTTTTTTAAAACTTTTCAGGAGTTCCAATTATATTTAAGTCATTAACATATACAGTTATAATAGTAAATCTTCACCTTGACTTCTTTATAAAAACACACGGACATATTGGATTATTTTGATATCTTTCTTTCAACAAATATCCACTTCGGCGATTGTACCACATTCATCCTGATAGTTTCAATCCATATAATGATATCTATAACTTTATTGATTACAATTCTCGACAATTTAATTTATATGTTTTAGGTACCTTAAATCCTTAAGAGGTTCTCATATAAATATCATTATCAAGAGATCAATATAAATATACTGTGACTACATCCATAAGATGCATATCCAAACTTTCATACAAATCAACCCAATTAAATATCTTAGTGTAATTACATCCACCACCAGAGAACGTCTCCCCATATTCAATACCAAGTCTTTATGAAAAATCTTGCACAACTAGTCTTGTTTTATATCTTGTGACCTCATTATTTTCATTTCTTTTCCTCACAAATATCTATTTGTATCTCATAGGTTTGACATCTTTTGGTGTTCGGACTACTAAAAAGAAAACTTGACGTTTTGAAGTGAGTTTAATTTTGCTTTGATTATTTCTTTCCACTAAAGCCAATCTTTTCTATGTTGACATCCTTTAACAGATAATGATTCAGGATCCTCATTTTCAGATATAATATCAAGAGCATTGTCAATAACTACATTTGTTTGATTCCATTTTTTTTCCTGTCATGACAGAGTTTATTGAAATCTCATTACTATCTTTATGTATTTCACCTCCCTAATTAGTCATGTCATGAATTTCTTTATGGGTATTTACATCCTCAGCCAAGTCTTCTTCACTATTAATTAGTTTTCTTTTTTGAGGATTTTTATCTTTGGAACTTACTGGTCTACTACGCTTCTAGCATGTTCCAGACTCATTAGTTACAACTTGCTGTGTTGGGATATCAATTTTCGATGGAACATTTGCAGCTGATATATGTGATTTCGTTACTTTCTTTGCATCTATAAATGTATCTGGTAACTGATTTGCTATGTTTTGTAAATGAATTATCTTATGTAAGTTCACATTGATTTGTATGGGGCTCTAAATAAGACAATAACGATGCATTCCATGTAATTTTTTTTTCCAACTTCTTAATTCCTCCTTCTAATGTTGGAAAATTTGTCTCATTAAAATGACAATCAACAAATCGTGCAGTAAATACATAACCCGTCAGGGATTCAAGATATTTAACAATTGATGGGGAATCACATCCAATATATATTCCTAACCTCCTTTGAGGACCCATCTTAGTACGTTGTGGTAGAGCAATTGGAACATATATTGTACATCAAAAAATTCTCGGATGGAATGGCCATAAGCTAATTGTAATGGTGAGTATTTATGATAAGATAATGACCTAATGCGTACAAATGATGTTGCATGCAAAATAACATGTTCTCATACAGATGTAGGAAGCTTAACTCTCATAATCAATGGTTTAACAATTAACTGCAAACGTTTTATGAATGATTCTGTTAAACCATTTTATATATGAACATGAACTACAGGATGTTCAACACTTATCCTAATTGACATACAATAATTATTAAAAGCCTGCGATGTAAATTTACTGGCATATCAAAACGAATGGTCTTAATTGTATAATCAGAAAACTGTATTCTTGACTTAATAATTTGAGCAAGTAATCTTGCAAATACAAGATTTTGACTTGATAATAAACACACTTGTGACCATATGATGGATGTGTCTGTTAATACTATAAAATATCTAAATAGTTCATTTGGAGGGTTAATAGGTCCACACATATCACCATGAATTCGTTCTAAAAATGCAGGTGATTCAATCCCCACTTTGATTAATGATGGTCTAATGATCAATTTTTCTTGAGAGCAAGCATCACATGATAATTCATTAGATTGAAGAATCTTCTGACTCTTCAATAGATGTCCATTTAAATTATCAATAATTCTTCTCATCATTATAGACCCTGGATGACTTAATCTGTCATACCAAATTGTAAATACGTTTGGATTCATGAACTTCAAGTTCATTGTTGCATATGTTTCAATTACTCGTATATGAGTATAATATAATCTAGAAGACAAAGCAGACAACTCTTCCAGTATATGTTTTTCATATGAGGTAGTAGATATGATATAAAGATACTTCATATTATTCTTTCTATCAGTCTCAATATGATAACCATTGCAACGTATATTTTTAAAACCAAGTAGATTTCTCTTTAGTTGATTGGAGAATAATGCATTGTCAATTGTAAACTTTGTTCCTCTAGGCAAAATAATATTTGTTTTTCTAAAGTCTTCAATCAGGTTTATAGAACCTGATATCGTATTGACTTTTGTTTCCAGCATTTAGTTGCACTGTCTGCCAGACATAGATATTCTTTACTCATTTTTTGGTCATCCAACATATGAAAATGATCCAGGTTTCTTCGTTAAAAGAAAATAATACAATAAGAAAAACAACATTTGAAATATACAAAGGGTAACATATACTAAGAGAAGAAAAAAAACATGGAGATGAATAAAAAAACAACATCAAGTTTAGATATTTTCAAAGTTGGAAAAAACACTTGATGTTCCATTGATTCTGCCGATTTTCTCTTTAGGAAAATCAAAGAAGTCCGCCACATCCAAATTTGTTATATGAGAGAGTCAAATATGTTGTTATCCTGGTATGCAAAACTTGCTTCCACGTTTTTCTCTTTTTCCTTCAGGGATGCTTGATAGAGATCAATTAAGCCTTTTGTCATACGATAGGTACGTGACCAATACCTAGTCATTCTGCATCAGAAGCAATTATTTTCAATACTTTTTTCCTTTGCGATTATCATTTTGTGTGGTTTTTTTTTATTTTTTTTATTTTTATTTTTTAATTTGAATGATTAGAATGACCACAACGAAAATAACAATTATTTCTTCATCTGCCGCGGTCATGACTCGACCATGACCATGATCTCAACCACGCTTATTAAAATTCACAATATTCACTTCAGGAAATAGTGTCGTCCCAGTTTGTCGAAATTCATGATTTTTCATCCATGATTATTAAAATCTACAACATTCACTTCAGGGATTCTTACTTTAGTTGGTTGTGATTCATATATTTTTTTAATCAATAACTCGTTATTTCATTCAGCTGCGAGAAGACATTAAATGACTGCAGAATACTTTTAAAGCATTTCTCTCGATATTGCTATTGCAAGAACATATCCAAAATGTAGAAAAATGTCTTATCTAACATATTAATTTAAAATTTTGGAGCCTCGGGTGCATCCATTTATGACAAGCTTTAAGAAGAAAAATTGTTTTATGATGATCACATATTTATGATATCTATTTTGGCATTAAACACTAATGACAAATAATTATTACCATTAATATCAAATACTACAAATTTTAATTTTATAATATTTTTCATAGTAACACTATTACAAAATATTATATTTACATTATAAATATAATAGATATTAAATATGCAAAATAACATTAAATTTATTAATTTATAACGAGGAGGAAAAATCGACATACCTTTAGGACTTACCTTTAGCGGGGTAAACAATAGGAGCTCTTGCTAATAACGTGTTGTGAACTTGAGGAGCATAGCGGGAATACGGTTACGGATAAAATAAAATATAATAATAATATATACTATAATAAATAGATATTAAAATAAAGCATAATATAAAAATAAAAAATAAAATAAAATAACAAAATATGAAATAATGAATTTCTCTAAAATCTCCACTTTCTCCAATTTTTATGGATTTTGCCTAATGTGTAATGTTGAGACACATGGACAACACTTTAGAAAATGAGGGCATGACACATGGTCAAAGGACACTAAACATGAACATCTAATGACCATCTATTATCATAATATTTATAATGCAATATTCATTAGAAAATTTTATGATAATCACCAATAACAATACCATTATTGCTTCTAAAGATCGTTGGTAATGTGTGGGCATACTTTTGTCATCGGAAATCCAATTTAAAAATTAAGGGTCATTTGGATTGACTTGAGAAAAAAGTATTTTTTTTTTTTAAAAAAAACCATTTTTATTTAAACACTTTTGATCAAAGCTGATTAAAATAAATATTAAAAGTTATTTTAAGTGATTGCCAAACACAACAATCTTGTCTAAAATAACTTAAATTAAACACTTGGAAATATATTTCAAACACTCCCTAATCAACTTTTTAAAACACAAAACCAATCAAATTAAGGGTAATGCAATCTCGAGTTTTTATGAATAA
This sequence comes from Benincasa hispida, assembly GCF_009727055.1. Taxonomy (NCBI): domain Eukaryota; kingdom Viridiplantae; phylum Streptophyta; class Magnoliopsida; order Cucurbitales; family Cucurbitaceae; genus Benincasa; species Benincasa hispida. Next base: position 70,261,214 of record NC_052360.1, on the reverse strand, counting down.
TTTTGTGTTATTGCGTTTGTTATCGACGAAAATACTTTGTCGATTTTACAATTCAATACATCAAATTCACAACAAATTTTAGCGAAATAAGGATAAGTTAAATTACAAATTCATAGATTAAGGCATAATTACTGGCAACAAACAGTAGTTTATTTAGTGTAAACATACAATAAATCATACAGTCAAACATTAATGAAAAATCATAAGTTCTCAATAAAGTCTCAAATAACACGTGTAAGTTTTCAATTTCAATGATTATACGATAATATCCTAATATTGTATAAAACAATAAATGCCAAGATCTTTGAACTAGATGATTTTCACAATGACATTAGTTAGAATAACATACCTTGATCCATGATAATGGTCTCGTGAGGGATTGTATTTCTCTCTTAGCCTTCCTTTAGAACTTAATTAGGTTTCTTGATGAGAAAAAATAACCTAATAAGAGTGAGGGAGACTAATCCCTAGGGTTTTATCTTTTATATAGAACACCTCAATGAGGGTGTTTAATTAGGGAATTAGTTTTTGATTACTTCAAAAATTATCTTTTACTTAATTGATCCAATAAAATAATAGGCATACAACATAAAACGGTGCATCAATGACATATAAGGCATGCAAATTACTTTTTGTTATACTAACTCGAGCATCTCTTGACTAGATAATGAAAACACAGACTTAGAGGTCAAAAATTCATATTCACACCTTGTTTTTTTAAAAAATAAAAAAGTTTAAATACTACCTTGGTTCTCATACTTTTGGTTCATTTAGGTCAATCTACTTTTAAATAGTTTATTTTCGTTTTTGTACTTTCAACTTTGGTTAATTTTGATCCTTGAAATTTAAAAAAGTAACTATTTTTATACCTTAAAATAAAAATGAAGGGACTAAAATAATCACTTTTCAAGAGCATAAAGACTAAAATTAATATTTTTAAAATATAAAAATCAAAATTAATCAAAATTGAAAGTATAAATACTAAAATAAATATTTTGAAAATATAAAATGAAAATAAACCAAAATGAAAAGTAAAACGACCACATAATATTTAAATCCAAGTAAAAAAAAAAAAAAAAATTGACAAATATAAGCATCGATTATAAGTTCCCGTATTTATGTTGGATCTAACATGATTTTTGGTAAAATGCCTTGCGGGTAAAGACATCCACGAGAGGGAAAGAGGGCGGTGGGGGGCTAAGTACCAAAATAACGTAACAACTTTTGGGAGAGTGGTGCTGTGTGTTGCTCTCAACTCACTGCTCTGAAGAACCCTAAGCCAAGCCCCGTCAGATCGAAATTCTCAAGCTTCGTAGCCAGATTTCTTGCTGTTTCTACCCATCTCGATGATCCAATTTCTTTGCCTTGCCCCCTGATTTCAATCTCCATTCCTGTTTGTATCTGTTGCACCATTCTTTTCCTAGATTTTTCATTTCCTCAAAAATGGATATTGAGCAGAAGCAAACTGAGTTCATCGATCAGTTTGTAAAACAAGCTTCCTCTCTTAAAGGCTCCGCTCTTGCGTCTGTTGTTACTGAGGCCACTTCTCACCCTTCCCTCTTCGCTTTCTCGGAAATTCTTGCCGTTCCCAACGTCGTCGAGGTTCGAAAATACGGATTACTCTTTTTTTTCCCCTTTACCTTTTGACTGCTAGGGTTATTTTGTGCGAGTTATTATTGGGTTTCTTTTTGTTCTCTATAATTCTTGACTGTTTGATTGGGGAAGAATGTTGCAGGTGAAGTAAGCTCAAAATTTTGAATTAAGTGGGAAAATTTTCGATATATTTGTTTATTTAAATTACTTTGACAGGGATATGAATGATATCTATTGATTGCTCGAGAAACTAAGCCGATGAAGTGTATTATCTTTTATTACTATTATTTTTAATTGATTCAAGCTGAGACAAGTAGGCTACGTAATATCCTTTTGTACCAAAAATGGACGTCTCCGTTTTTCTAACTTATGTTGCCTAAACTATGAGGTGAAGTTAGATTTATGGTACATTTTAAAGTTGGGTGGATGTTAGTTTTGGTAAAAATACCACTTCTGTCTAGAAGAATGAGAACACCAACAAAAACCCGACTTTTAAGTAGGAGCTCTCATTGTCATCAATGGGGGTGTAAGGTGTTAGAAGTTGAATCAAATTGATAGACTTCTGAATTGAACCAATCCATACCCAATAGTTTTTGTTTGGTTAGTTTTTCAACATTTTATGTATTGAATCAAACTGAAACAGATGGATATTACTCTTTATTTTTCGTATAATTCTTATTATTTTAATTATCTATTTACTCGTTATATATCAATACTACATTGTTTTCTGAAAGAAAAAGAAAACTCATTTAAGTTGCTCTATGGTACCCACTGCCACCCTTGGTTCGTTGCAGTCAATCTTCCTCACCTGTATCTTCTTTCGTTTGATCTGTTGCTGCAAGATAGAGATGCAATCTTAGATGGCCTACATGTTCAGCTGACACAAATTCAACGATTAAAGAAAAATACATTTGATAAACACCACAGAGATGTTGAATTTCAAGTTTGCGACTGTTTTCTATGCTCATACAATCGTAATATCATTGTTCATTTATGGTTCTTGGAAGGTGGCTGGCATACAAGCTGCAACTACTACCTACTTCATGAATACACTAAATATCCCATGTCTCCCAACTCAAGGCAGGCAAAGGTTATCAATTATGGTTGGAACGATTACCAACTAAAATGTGTCCTAACTTTGAACTTCTGCCCTCCTGTTATGGGAAGTACCTGTCACTGTAGCTGTAGTGTAGGGTTTATAGGTGTTCATTGGGTAGGTAGAACAATAACCTAAGGAAACTATAGGGAACATCTCATCTCATCAATAGTTGTTCCATGTTTTTCACCTAGAATGCAAGCTAAAGTTTGGAACAGTGGGTTTGGATGGGAACCTTAGGCGATGCATACATATCATTTTAGGGGGAATGTGCAGGAATGGGCATAAGATTATTGTGTTGTGTGATGCAATTTAGGGTGTCAGTGTGTGAATAAGGATGGGAGATGATTTTGTAAAACGGTTAGAGGTTGTGGGCCTAAGAAGATGTATGTTAAGGGTGGGTAATTTGTTAGACATTCAGTCAGTTGTGAGCCTAAGTTGATAGATGGTAACTCAGCTCCTAGTGCTTGTGGTGAGTTCTAAGCCTTTTGAAGTGATTGAGTTGTTTCTTTGACTTTTTGTTGAATTCGGTTCTACTTATTTCATTTGATTAATTTATTTTTATTCTTTGCTATTCTCATCCCTATTAAGAAAATGTGATCTATATGGACCAAAGGTAATTACTCCATAATTTTCTTGATTTTTTTTTAGTGCTTTGGCTACTAGAGTGGTGGAGGTGGTGCCTATTTATTTATTTATTTAAAATAAATAAATAAAGATTAATATTTGTATTTGTTATTTATTTATTTTTAAATGAAATGACCCATTGACGAATGTTTTTAGTGGATTATTTCAACTACTTTGAATTGTAAAATGAAATTATTTTATTTGATGTTCTTCCTTTGCAGTTAGAAGGAACTGAGCATTCTGTATATCTTGACGTGCTTCGCTTATTTGCATATGGAACATGGAGTGATTACAAGAGTAAGAGTTAAAATTTTATAAAATTTGTGGTATAAATTGAGTGTTATCATTAGTTTAATGTGTCTGATGATGCAAAAGGATATATTTTTTTAAATATAAGTTGGTCAAGAATGTTATGACATTTCATTTATCTAATTTATTTTGTTTTGTTAAGAACTTGGACACCCAAATTGACAATTTAAATTTGATGAGAGATTTCTTATGGGAAGGGTTGTCGAAGGAAATGGCCTCACATCTTGTGCATTGGAAGGTGGTTTTCTATGTTGTTGGACCAGGGGCTAGCTGAATGCCTCTGGCGTTTCAATCTTGAAGCTGATACCTTATGGCACAAGGTTATTTGTGTGGTAGGTTTTGCATGGAAGAGTCAACACCTTGGATTGGATATGGCTAGAGGGTTCTTTTTGGTTGGGCCGCATGGTCGTATTCTTTGTATGAAGGCGACTGAAAACCTTGATCATACCCTTCGTAGTTGTGATTATGCTTGAGTTGTTTGGTGTGGTTTCTTCGAGGTGTTTGGCTATGGTTATGTTAGCTTTCCAGTGTGCAGGGAGAAGATTGAGGAGCTTCTCCTCCGTTCTCTTATTCATGAGAAAGGGTTGTTTTTGAGGCAGGTTGAGGTTTGTGCTATTCTGTGGGGTGAGAGAACCAATAGAATCTTCATGGAAGGAGAGATAGTTCAACGATGTGTGGTCCCTTGTTGGATTTTCTATTCTCGGTGTCTAGGCCTCTTTGTAATTACTCTTTAGGTTTTATTACTTGATTGGAGCCTCTTTTTGTAACTTGCTCCCTTTTTGTGGGCCTTTTCTTTTCTTTTCTTTTTCCTTTTTTCTTTTGTTGATTTCTTTCATTTTCTCTATGAAAGTCCAATTTTTTCATTTAAAAAAGATATGTTAACCTATTTAACCTTTGCTTCCATCAATTAATTTTCTTTAGCTACAATTCCGTTGTTATACTTCAACTTCAAACTGTGTACTGTTGATGAACTACATGCAATTCAAGTTTGTCATTGGTATATTTTGCAGGTAATTCCAGCTGCCTTCCAGAATTGGGCTCTGATCAAGCCCTCAAACTAAAGCAACTTACTGTTCTTACATTGGCTGAGACAAACAAGGTATTCATGCTCCACATTTGATCACGTTTCTAGAACCCACTTGAGATATATCTGGCTGATTTGTGGCGCCAAGAAAAAGATATATCTGGCTGATTTAAATTAGTTTGTAGTTCTGTTCTGCCTCACCTTTGAGAATTTAACAACTTGTTGGAGTTGATGTTACAAAATATGGTTGATGGCCTATAGTTGATTGATTCCCTGAGAATGTACCATTGAGCGGGATTTGGTGGTGCAATAGTCTGTGGGTACATTGAAATCTGGTAGTTTAAAAGGTTCTGAAAAAAAAAAACGTTAATTGGGAAAATTATTTTGAAATTTTGAGAACTATTATAAAAAATAATATTTTTTAGAGGGGTTCAGAGCCCTTTGAAGCCTAAGCATGAGCATCAGTGAAGTGAGGTGTAGTATCTTAGAAACAATAAATATTAGATTTGTTAAATATAGTATTTTGAACTATGAGATAAAAAAAAAAAAAAAAGGAAAAAGAAAAGAGAAGGAACCTGGTCTTTGTTTCTGTTCTATTAAACATGAATCTGGGTAGTTTCTAATGAAATTCTTGTTTCCTTTCAGTCTTTCTTTAGCTGCTAACTGTTAGTATATACTCAATATTGTTTCATTTCTCATAGGTTTCTTAAAAAATTCTTTTAGTTGATAATGAAATGTACTTTCCTGGCATTCACCATTAAATTATTTCTCTATTCTGATCATTGATTTCATGCCCAGGTGTTGGCCTATGACCAACTGATGCAGGAATTAGATGTTACAAATGTACGAGAACTGGAGGATTTTCTTATTAATGAATGCATGTATGCGGTATGTTCTACAGTTTGTACTTGATTGATTCTTCTTACTTCCAGTATTAGGATACTAGTACCAATTCGAACTTAATTGATTCTTCTTGGCAGTATTATGATATTAGTACCAACGTGGCTTAATTGATTCTTCTTACCAGTATTAGGATGGTCAAAACAAATCCTTGAACTTAATAAATTAACTTTCTTTTAATCTTCATATGCTTGTCTAGAATACACATTTATCAAATATATATGGATAAGTTACAAGTTTAGTCCTTGAACTTTCAGGTTTGTCTATTTAGTCTGTAAATTTTCAAAAGTTAATATCTATATAAAATTGAAATTGAATATTAGAACCAAAATTAAAAGTTCAGGGACTTTTTAGACACAAAACTGAAAGTTTAGGGTTCTATTAGGCACTCTTTTGATTGTTTAAGGACCAAATAGACACAAACTTAAAAGTTTGAGGACTAAATTGGTAATTTAACTCATATATATTATTTTTCTACAGGAAGGTATATATTATTTCCATACAATAAGGTAATTTAAAGTTGATGCATTTATATCTATAGAAACATGTTTGATGTAATTTAACCTCAATATTTATTGTTTTTATCCTTATATTTTGTTTAGTCTAATTTTTAGAAGTAAATGCATAGAAAATGGTTATACAAACACAACTGTTTTTCTTATGTTTACAGAGTGTTGTCATGTATTTATTGTACTTCATAAGTGTGTCCACCAAGTCTTGTAACATTGTCACGATGTCATTTACGTGAAATTTTAGAGGGCTTAATACCAATTACAGTTAAATGCTGAAAAGTTCAAAATCCTCAGGCTCAGTGGCTCTTTGTACCTACTGGTATCTTAGGATTGGGACTCCCCTCATCCTTGGATTCTTGAAAGGGTTTTGCATAACTTGCTAACCATTAAGATTTTAAGTTTATTGAATTGGTTTCTCATTTTTTTGGGAGGGAGGATAAGCAATGCCCATGAAATATCATGGACAAGGAGTGTATTTCCTGAAAATTTTCTTATTTGCTTTCAGGGTATAGTCAGAGGGAAGTTGGATCAATTGCGAAGGTGCTTTGAGGTCTGTGCTTGTCTTGGTAGACTTGCTTTCAGAATACAGGATAATAAACTGTGACCATTGAAGTTCTTATATGCACATGCAGGTCCAATTTGCTGCTGGGAGAGATTTGAGACCTGGGCAACTTGGAAGCATGATACGAACACTATCAAATTGGTAATTTACTTGTTTATGTTTCATGGGGGCTGGGCCCTTTTAAGGAAAGCACTTGCTCAAGAAGTTGTTTCGTGCATGCCAGGAACGATCAACTGTGGCCTTACCAAGTTTTATCATAAATTGCTGAGATACTAGTTCTTTTGCCACCTCAAGTATCAAGCATTTTAGTATCGTTTGCAACTTCATTTCACATTCTCTTGATTATTTGTAGTTTCATAGTTGTATGTGTCCATGTTTTTTTTTTCCTTTATTTTTTTTAATTTTATTGACTTGATTTCTATATCTTTATTAACAATGAGTTGATTTTATGGCCCTTCCCTTGTTGTCTGCATTTGATTGGGTGGCGCATATATTTGAAATCTGACTGTTTCTGTGTGTATTTAGGTTGACTACGTCAGACAATTTATTGGTCTCAATTCAAGAGAAGATAAAATGGGCCGATAATATGAGCGAATTGGACAAGAAACACCGAAAGGATGTTGAAGATAGGGTGGAAGAAGTTAAGAAATCACTTTCCTTGAAGGTCAGTTGAAATAAGTATCGTCTTAATTGCTGTTGATAGTTGATTACTTTTTCTTTTTGTGGAAAACCAATATTTATTGAGAAAATAATATACAAGGATAGGATGGACGAAGTAAAGGAGTCACTTTCCTTGAAGGTCAGTTGAAATTGAAATATGTTTTGTCTACTGCTTTTGATGGCTGAACACTTCTCTTACCAATATTTATTAAGAATATTATTTTACAAGGATCAATTCTCTTAGAACTAAAATAAGAAAAGAGAATTACATATCTTTGTTTTGAGAGGCTTTGCTGATTTAGTTCTTTTTGGGGAGAGGTTTCTCACCTCTGTCCTCTTTGCCCCTAGGTTGTTCCCCTTTATATCTTTGTTTCTTTCTCTCTCCCCCCCCCCAAAAAAAAAAAAAAAAAAAACCTGAAGCAAAGGTAAAACTAATATAATCTGAAAATTTTGATAACTTTTGTTCTCTGGCCATCATAAAGTGAAAAGCATCCTGTCAAACGCCGCTCTCATCTTATTTGCTTTTTAGAAAATGTACTTTACTCCTTACTAGTTAACTCAGGGAGCTGAAATTTCACACTTCTAACTTGCCTTGAATCTTTTACAAGCCTAACCTCCAATAACATCCCAACAAATCGAACCGTAACTGAATAGAAGAAAAAGCTTCTTTATTACAATTGGCTCAGGTTCTCGTCTTTAGTGTTTCAAGATTCTAATCTCCTAGCATCCCCAACAACCATATTGGTAGCTGAACTCTCACTGGTTTTATTCAAATTTGGTTCTTATATTTTCAATATTATTATATATTGTAGTCCCTATTTTGCATAAAAAATTGTTTTGGTCCTTGATGTTTGGTAGTGTATTGAAGAGAAGTTTTAAGCAGCCACATGAACTTGTATTCTGTCATATGGTTCAAGGCAAAGTTCATGGATCGGTTAATGGAGGTTGTCTTTGGTTATGGTGGCATTGTGAGGGATTACTTGGCGGGATTTTTATTTACTTTATTATCTTTTTTTTTTCTGTGCGAAGTGTTTTCCCATAGGAAAAGTTGGTGTTTGGGATGCAAGTGATATCGAATGCTCGCAAACTGCTGAGTTGTAGCTCTGAAGTTCTATAGGTTGAAGGTCTTCTCTCTTTATTTTGAAAGGTTTTGTTGCAGATAGGTAGACAATCGTCAAGGAGAAATTCAAAGTGTTTTTGCTGTGGAGTTCAAACTTCGAACCACCTTCTTGACCTCCATCTCCTGTTCTCAATCATTTGACATCTCCCTCTATTGTGCAAGTGGTCAAGGAATTCAAACTAGAAAAAAAAGTGATCCTAATCATTTATCCCTTAGATGAATTCCTTGTTTTTCCTAGGGGAAGGGTGTTCGTTGAAGGAGGGTGAGGTTGAGTTTACTTTTGATATTGGGAGCATGAGCAACGGGGCTTTGGTACTAGAGGAACGGTTATTGATTTCTTGGCTGCGCATGCTTTTCAAAAGCTAGGGAAGTAATTTTGCGTAATATTTTTAAGGATACAAGCCCATGGAATACCAAGTCTAACATGCCTCTCAAATTGATCAATCTCTTTACGTAGAGTCCTCACTGTATCAACTAACTCTATGGTTGGAGTTGATATACTCTAGTACCACTTTGATAGAAACTAGATAACCAAAAGAGTACTAGAAGATAAATTAGATTTTGAGGTACTTGGACTCTCCCCTTTTGCTCAAGTTTGAACCCACTAATTGCTTACCAATCTCATCTCACCCCTTTTGTTTATATCCAATTCGTTAACTAATGTCTAATAGACTCTTAGGGGGCATTTGGGACAAGGAGTTGATTATTATAATCCTAGGTTATTATTGTTGGGTTATAATAGTTTGTGTTTGGGGTGTAAATTATTTTAGTTTGGGTTAAAGTAGTATGTATTCGAGGTGTAAACTATTTTAATTTGAGAAGGAAATAGTAAATACTGTGGTAAATAATAATAAAAAAAAATGATGAATGTAAAATAGTAAAAACCGTAGCAAATAATAAATATTGTAATAAAATGAGGATTTTGAAATAGTGTTGACTGTAGCTAATTGGGGACTACAAAATAGTATCTACTGTAGCAAGAGGTAGTTATTATAGTCTGATAGTCCTTGTCCCAAACGCCCTCTTAATACCCTAATAATATTACTACCTCAATTGCATTCCCATCACCTGGGGATTTCAAACTTGAGATAGGAAAGCAGCAAGTATGCAATCATTATGGAATGAAGCATTATTTGAGACTGGTTTGAAACGAAGGCTAAACCATGCAGAAATTCTTGACTGGGACATCCTTAAATCACATACCGTCTTCTATTAGCCTCCATCCTTCCAGAAAAAGAAATGATTATAGACCTTCCCACGCTTATTTTCTTGTTTCTACCGTCTAGTTCTGCAGAAAATGTTGTTTTGATCACGGAAATAGCAAAGCATATTTTAAATTCAAGTCCCAACTGTGACCCTAGCTTTTTCAGTTGGGTGTTCACATTCGAGATAAAATGGTTATCAAAAGAATATTTTGTTTCTGAGATTTTATTCATTATACATTGGAGTGTCAAGTTGTGGTTCTCATTGGCATAACCTAGTGCACCTACAAAGATGTGAAGCTTTCTTGATGTAGAAAAATGAAATTCATTTTTGTGTTTTTTTTAAATGGGAAAATGAATTTAGAACAAAATTACACCATTCTATAACCTCTGAATCATCAATGGCTAAAATATTGAAATAAAATTCGCTGACTCTTTACTCGAATACTGGGATATATTAGTCGATGTGTCTTACTTACATTGTGGCAGAAGTTACAAACTGTAAGCAGGCCAACATTGACATCCGAGAGCATGAGGAGATCTACTCTGAACCTGGTGGAGTAATGGACTACGAGGAAGATCGAAGTCGACCAAAGAGGTAATATTTCACCTTCTTTTGCTGCATTCAAGAAGTCTTATAATGTTTTAAAACATTTAGTCTCAAACTACTTGAATGGAAGGGTCATATTTCTTTTTCGTGCCTGGTAGATCAGCCACTGCCATTAGTTTCTTTAGTTTAAAACATTATATTGCCAATGCCCATTTTGTTTGAGATCAGTTTACTACAAGAAGTTTTAAGAACATAGCTTATTAAATAGATATAATTTTAAGAGGGTGTTTAGCTCACCAACATGAGTTGAGTTGAGTTGGTATAATATACCAACTCATTGTTTGGCCTACTAACATTAAATGTTGGTAGAATTGAGTTGGTATATTTTACCAACTCATCCCAAGTCTCCCTTCCAATGTTTTTAATGGTTTCACCCATCGACCACTACCACACTCCGGGAACTAACTCTGGGCTCCGACAACCACGTCCGATGACAACTCCGGCGACCAACTCTGGGCTCTGAAAACCACCTCCGATGACAACTCCGACGATGAAATCCGGGCTCCGACGACCAACTCGGGGTTTCGACAATCACCTCCGACGACAAACCCCGAAAATCAACTCTAATACTACCTTCATGTGATTAACACTCGGGCTCCGATAGCCACCTCCGACTACAATCTCTGGCAAGAATTATCTTCGATGATCAATTTCGACGACCACCTTTGTCCGACCAATTCCGGGATTTGAAAACCACTTCCAATGACAAACTTCGACAACCAACTCCAATACCACTATGCAACCAACTTCAGGCTCCGACAACCACCTCCGACTACAAACTCTAATGAAAGCATCTTCGATAATCAACTTTGACAACCATTTTCGACTATTATAAGACTGATGGTTGTTAAAGTATGTTGTAAGGTGGTTGCTTATATAAAAATAAAATATTATTTTGTCTACATTAAATGCAATATTTATACGTAAAAAATTGTAAAAAAATATTTTTATTTGATTGAATTCACATTTCAAATGAGTGTTAAGAATATTTTAACGAAAAATAAGTATGTAGTTGAAAAGTATATAACATATAAAAAAACATAAAATGAAATTCTTTTTCCTGGAATATTTTCGAGCAAGATTTAGTGAAAAATAGAGATTTGTTCCTTGGTGATCTTTCAAATTTAGAGGAATTGAAAGTGAAATTGTTGAAGAAATATGGTGACATTCCATTAGCTACTAAGATGATGAGAGAGATTTAATTAAAAAAAATCATTACATAGTAAAAATATAGAGCAACAGGAAGAAGAAGAAAAATAAGAAGATAATGAAATTCATGGAGAAAAATTAGGAATAAAAAGTATTGATTTCTCTTTGGTTTCTCATTTTATTTAACCATATTTCTACCAGAAATGTAATGGGTTAATTGTTGTTCATTGCCTCAAAAAGAAAAAGAAAAGTTTTAACAATTAAAAGAAAAAAATTACAATCCATATTTTATTCAAATAATGATGGGTAGAATTACTGAATTAAAAAGTTTAGTAAAAACATATTATTTAGAGTTCAAAAAACTGTATCACAGACATGAATTCAGGTCAAATAACTCTGCATCTCAAATACAGACATGAACTCCACATACATATGAACTCCAGACATCCTATCTTAACTCAGCATCCCTAACCGTCCCTAAAAAAGAACATTTATGAAAAGCTTTTTGAAGTACAAGACTCAATAAGTTGCAAATAGTAGAGATGTTCTAAGAGCTAAGCAAATTATTTAGTAAGATTTATCTTGGTAAGCTAATAAATTAAACAAAAAGTTGCAAATTGTAGGAGAGATGACCTTAGCTTAACGGTAATTGTTATAACATTCCTCTCTAGAAATTGAAGATTCGATCTCCCATCTCTGTAGTTGTGTACTGAAATAGTAGGTGAGATGAAGTAGGTTGTGTAGGGTTCTAATTTTTCCCAAAATTGTATGGTACAGGAGACGACATCCAATTTCTTAGATATATGCATTGTGGGAGTTGAAGAACAACCTCCTGTAAGATGGGTGTCCAAACAACTGCCTGATTTTTGTTGGTGGCAAGAAAAAACGAAGAAGAAGAATTAAACAGGTGTTGATTTTCGGATTTTGGAGAAAGATGATCTCTCTAAGCCCTTTTATTAGAACGATGATTATGTTACTTTAGGTTCCTGTTTGATAAACAATAGCTTGTCTTTAAATCAATTTAATTCGTTCTGAGTTAATTGGAGAACCGAACAATTATGAATTATCAGAAATGCTGCACATTTTTCACACTTCATTTTCTCTTCGCATATGCATTGGTTGGCTTGGAATTCTATTTAATGTTCTGATTTCTGATACTATAATTTACTTTAAATGCATTGGTTGGGTTGGGTTTTAAAAGAGGTCGTTTGATTTGGTTTTGGTGTTTCTTGTTTTATTTACAAGTCGAAGTCTTTGAGAACCGTTTATATTTCTAGTTTCTCATTTTTCGGAAAGTCCCAGAGTTGTGTCAAATAATCCAGTTTCCTGTTATTTGATTGGTTTGTTTGTTTGTTTTTTCTTTTGGTTTTCTTAGTGGATTCATTGAATATTGGCTTGTCAAATTTGTTCCAGAAAAACATTTTTGAATTCTATGATTCAATAGTGGAAATTTGAAAATATAATTATATACTAATGCAGATATAACATAAAATAGGTTCATAAAATATATAATGCTTGAGATTGAATTGCTTAAAATGTTAAGCTGGTAATATCTTAAAATGATAGATAGATAGATATTTAGTTGAAAGAGCGTTTTTATTAAAATTGTAAAAATGTGAACTTTTGGTATTTGTGAGAAGATATATCTTACCACTAAAAAGGAGTTCAAAGGTAGTCAATAATACAAGGAGAGTCTCTCAGTTCTAAATTTGTAATACTAGTTAGAGAACATTTACAACATAAATTATTATTATTACTTTTATTTGAATAGTAAATGTAAAATATAAAGTATTTAAGAGATAATATCTAAAATAATATATATGATTTATTGGGTTATATGGAATATGAAATGATTCAACAAATATAAATTTCATTATTTTTAAAATACAAATATTGGACATGAAATTTAGCAGTTTTGTAAGAGGCAAAACTTTTTGAAGGACCAATATTGACATTAAGCAAACTTTTTGAAATATGAAAGGTTGAATTTTTTAAAAAAAAATGTCAACCTATGATTATGTTACTAACCCAATAAATTAAGCCTATGTTCGGGAGTAGTTTTGGCATGATTAATATTATTTATTTTTTTCTTTTCTTTTTGAGATAGACCAAGACTACTTTTGTCATTGTCAAAAATCACTTCACCTTAAAATAATTTTGTTTTGTAAATAAACAAAATTAATTTTAGAAAAAAAAATCATTTAAAGTGATTCTAAGAGTATAAAAAAGTGTGATTTTGGAATTTGATTGATAAAAAATCAATAGCGTAATCAATCTTTCCTTAATTTTTCACGATGTTTCCTCGATTTTTTTTTTCTCTAATATGAATAATTCAAAATTCAACATTACTTTTAATTACATGAGAAAATCATATCATACCAATAACATGAGATTATATCATTCAAAATCACTTTTCTTTAATTTTTTATATCCATAGACATGTTAACCCTTGTTTTAGCATGGTATGGTTGTGGGTGGGAGATCCATTATAAGGGGAAAAAAAAGGAAGAAATTGACCCATAGGAACTTCCAAATTTCTAAAAGCATCTTCCACCATCATCTCCATCTTAGTAACTGATTCACTTCTCTCTATATTTCTCTCGATTTTAAGTGGTTGTTCCTCTCCAATTGTTACTCTTTGAAAATGGAAGAAGGGAGGGAGAATTTTTCAATACCCTTTCTTCTTAAAAATTTCTTTTTGTTTTATTGGTTTTTCTAAAACATGTCAGACACTTATTGGCAGAAAAGTTAAGTATGATGAAGGATAGTGACCATATGACCCTTTCCTAAAAACTTATTTTCTTATTGGCCAAGGCCGAAAAGGTACGTATAATGAAGTGATCTTAAGGGTAAAATAAATATTATTAAAAAAATTAAAGCAATGGGGGAGTTAAAAATTCTAATATATATGGTAGAGATTTTGTTTTCAAGAGAAAAATATTATCATAAAGTAATAAACATACGGATTAAACTTATCCCATCAACTAAAAATATATATAATATTTTCGGTGGAATAAAATATTTTTTTACTATGAAAGAAAAAGATAGAAAAAAAATGATAAACCTTATGTGATGATTTTTATCACAATAAAATCTTGAAAATAAACACCTAATGATTAAAAATAAATGTGTATAAAAATAAAATGAATCTCACATAACTAAATCTCTCTAAATTTGAATTTAATACTAAAAATAAAACATTTTTCAAATCTTAAAAAATATCCCTAGAGATTAAAGAAACGGAAACAAAATAATACACAAACAAAATAACACAAATGTGTATATCAAAATAAAATGGAACTGTTTAGATATAAAACGTAATAAACATATTAAACTAAATCACTCTAAATTTGAATTTAGTCAAATAAACATTAAAACATATTAAACTAATTCTCTCTGAATTTGAATCTAGACAAATGAAAAGCAATACTAAAAGAGAGAAAAAAATACGAAATACTTCATTTAATAATCTTAAAAAAATAAATCTTTCTAAAGATTCTCTAGCAGATTTTTAAAAAAATATCCAAATTAGAAAAAATCCTATTAAAACTCTGCATTTCAATAGGAGTTAATTAATTAATTAATTTATTATTATTATTATTTTTTTTTTAAAGCTGTCACTCTTTTCTTTCTCCCATCTTTGCTTTTATTCACACGATGATAACTATTTTTTGTTTTGGGTCTAAAGGAATTAATTTTAAAACGAAAACTTGAAAAGCCATGTAAAATATAAACAAACCTCTAATAGTTGTATGTCCTACTACTCTATAAATAAATTTCTAGTCATTGTATGTCTTGAAACTCTTCTTGAATTTCCTTAGCTTTCAATTCTATCGTCCCATAAAATATAGATCTTATATGTATATGTGGAAATTATATTTTAGTCCTAACGGCGTTTTTGTCTTTTATCAATCTAGAGTTTCTCATTGTTTGGTTATTTATACATGTTCTTGTATTGTGTACTGTATATCTGAATTAAAAATAAAAACTCTTATCGTGGTTTTTTCTCCCTGGTCTAGGGTTTTCCACGTAACTCTTGTGTTTTTTTTTCCCTAACTTTTAAAGATGGTATCAGAGCATGGTGATGAGAACTTAGAAAAGATTCAGTCATCGACTCTAGTAGGGGATGGAACTCCAAGAGAAAACTCTAACAGTACTGAAATTAGGGCTACCGTCGATCAATACCTATGGTCATTAATTGGACCGATTCAGATTCAACCAGCCTTAATCGATCCAGCCGTTACTGCCGTCAGAGGACCCCCGCCACTGCCGACGACGACTTCAACCATACTGCCGCCGTTGCCGTCGAGACTCGACCATCCGCCGTCAGCCCAGCCTAGATACGAGCGTCCGCCGTCGACTTCTATGTTTTCCAGCCGCCGGGTTTTATAGTTGCTGATTCCGCTCCAGATCCCACCGACGGAAGTGTTTCAGGTCAGTCGTTCTCCCTTCCGACGTTACCTAGTTCTGTCTACCCACTCAATATCATCTAGTTTATCCATCTTCGAATCTTCCAAGCCCTCTAAATGTGCCCGATATATCGGTCTACCAGAAACCCACAACGTCATTTAAACCACCCGATCCAACCGAACCCGGTCCAGTCGAACCCGTTCAACCAAACCGGTTCAGTCGAACCCTTTACAGCAACTTCTTGTCTCCCACTATTTTTTCCTCTGGTCAGCCAACTCCTCCTATTGGTTTTCCCACACCGACAGAAACGATATCTTCAGGGTTTATGGGCAGAAACAACTACAACGATTCATGTGGACTGTATTGTTCAATAGCAACTGCAAACCTTTCAACACCAAATTTCTTGCACTTGGAGCAGTTGTTTAGATCTTCGGCCAATCCTTCAATAGATTTTCTACCAGATACATACCCGGGGGTTTCGTTATGTTTAGAAACTCCGGTAACTACTTACCCTACTTTTCCTTTCACAAACATTATGTCTAGGTCTGTAGGCAATTCTTGCAGGAATTTCCATTGGCGAAAAAACTTAATGGACAAAATTATTTTGCTTTGTCACAATTCTTGAGGATGGTTCTCGAGGGCGGCACAAATCGGGTATCTAACAGGGAAAATACCCAGACCAAACCCTGATGATCCTCAGGAACGGATATGGAAGGGGGAGATTCTCTCCTTCGCTCAATTTAATAAATAGTATGGAGCCTTAGATCGGTAAGCCTCTTCTTTTCTCAGCTTCTGCTCGGGATATCTGGGAAGCTGTCCAGAAACTTTACTCGAAGAGAGCAGAATGCTTCACGCCTTTATACCTTGAGAAAACAGGTCATGAGTGCAAGCAAGGGACACTCGACGTAACATCCTATTTCAATAAATATCACTGTTGTGGCAGGAAGATGGATCTATGTCGAGAAATAGTTTGGAATTGCCTAGTTGACGGGGTTCAGTATTCGAAGATTAAGGAGGCTGACCGTGTCTATGATTTTCTGGCTGGCTTAAACTCGAAGTTTGATGATGTTCGGAGCCGAATTTTGGGACAAAAACCAATGTCGTCCTTGATGGAAGCTTGCTCCGAGGTCAGATTGGAAGAAGATCGAACCAGCGCTATGAATGGTACAATGCCTAATACCCTGGACTCTGCTGCGTTTGGAGTCAAGTTATCGGGTTCAGAAAATGACAAACAGAATGGAAAGAACCCTCCAATTTGTGAGCATTGCAAGAAACCATGGCATACGAAAGATCAATGCTGGAAATTACATGGCCGACCTCCAAATAGCAAGCGGCGTCCTCCGAACAATAAATCTAAGTCTAGTCACGCCTTCGTTAGTGAAGCTGTTGATGGTGCCCCTCCAGGGACGAGCCAAGTGGATCTAGGTACGGTCGGAATCGGCAGTATTGCACAGTCAGGTACTCCCCATTCCTTTAGTTTCTTTGCTGAGGGAGATGAATCCTAGATTCTTGATTCTGGAGCAACAGACCATCTAACTGGATCATCTAACCAATTCCTCTCCTATTATCTAAGTGCTGGAAATGAGAGAATAAGAATTGCAGATGGGTCATTTGCCCCCGTGCAGGAAAAGGCCACTTATCCCCACTTCAAGGACTGATTTTGCATAATGTCTTACATGTGCCAAAAATATCCTATAATTTGTTATCAATCAGTAAGTTAACCAAAGATTTGAACTGCAAAGTTGTGTTCTCACCAGATACTGTTTTGTTTCAGGACCTGAGTTCGGGGAAGATGATTGGCACTGCCCGATACAATAGCGGGCTCTATTTTCTTTCCGACAATGCTTCGTTTAGGAGTTTATCTAGCACTTGTTTACTGTCTTCTCTTACTATTTCTGAAACTGATTTCTTATTATGACATTTTCGTCTTAGACATCCAAATTTTCATTATATGAAATATCTATTTCCCCATTTATTTCGTAATGTGAATGTGTCATCTTTGTTATGTGATGTTTGTATCCATGCTAAGTAGCCTAGGGCGTCTTTTACCTCACAACCCTACAAACCTTCCCGGCCCTTCCACCTGATACATAGTGACGTTTGGGGCCCTTCGAATGTCACAACGGTATCAGGTAAACGGTGGTTCGTTACTTTCATCGATGATCACACTCGTCTTACATGGATGTTTCTTCTTACAGACAAGTCTGAAGTGACGACGGTCTTTCAACAGTTTTACATTACCGTCGAAACCCAGTTCAATACCAAAATCTCCGTTCTTCGAAGTGACAATGGGCGTGAATTTGTTAATCAGACCCTTCGTGAGTTTTTAAACTCGAAAGGAATTGTCCACAAAAATTTCTGTGCCTATACACCTTAGCAGAATGAGGTGGCCGAACGGAAAAATCGCCACCTCATTGAAGTAGTGCGATCCCTCATGATACCTGCATCCTTACCCCCTTATCTATGGGGGGGATGCTGTTTTTACTGCAGCTCATCTCATAAATTGGATGCCCTCCCGTGTGCTCAAATTCCAAACCCCCTTAGAACATTTTAAAGAATCCATCTCGTCCACTCGCCTTTTCCCTGATGTTCCTCTTAGAGTTTTTGGGTGCACCTTGTTCATCCATAATCATGGTCCTCACCAAAGTAAATTTGCTCCTAGGGCCCAAAAATACGTCTTTGTTGGTTATCTGCTCCATCAATGGGGCTACAAGTGCTTTCAGCCTTTCTCTCGAAAGTATTTTGTCACCATGGATGTCACATTTCTGGAGGACAAGCCATTCTTTCCCCTTAGTCCTCTTCAGGGGGAGACTTCGAGTGAAGAAGCTAACACTTCCACCTACTCTGTTCTCTTAGACTTGTTTCCCAAACCTATCCCTGAAACAGAAACAAATGAACATATCCTTCCTACAAAACAAGTGCCTTGGATAACCTACTATCGAAAGTATCTCCGAAAGGAAATGGTTCCTGAAATTGTTTCCCCTGTTGCTTCGTCGGAAGGTGTTCAAGAGTCAGAACTGAAACCGGCTCAGGTCAAGGTACCCCTAGTCATAATGACAATGAGTATGTTGAAGGTGATATAGGGGACTCAGGTGAAGTCAGAGATGATGACAGTGCAGTCAGGGATGATGGCAATAATGAAACGCCCAGTGGTGCTCAGGGGACTGCAAATGAACAACAGTTAGGTATAGATCAACAGGTTGACAAGACCAATGAGATTGAGGTTGATGCTACCTTGGATTTACCGATAGCTCTGCGAAAAGGTACTAGGTCGTGCACCAAACACTTTATGACAAGCTTTTTGTCTTATAGTAACCTGTCTACGAGATTTTCACCACTAGCCTGGATAATGTGATAATTCCGGACAATGTGCACAAGGCTCTGAAAATTCCTGAATGGCGAGGTGCAATTATGGAGAAGATGCGGGTCCTTGAGACTAACAAAACATGGAATCTGGTTAGTCTTCCGAGAGGGCAAAAAATCGTAGGGTGCAAGTAGGTGTTTACTGTCAAATACAAGTCAGATGGAACTCTCGACAGATATAAGGCCAGATTGGTTGCAAAAGGATTCACTCAGACGTATGGAGTGGATTACTCAGAAACCTTCTCACCTGTGGCAAAACTTAATACTATTCGTGTCCTCCTTTCTGTGGCTGTTAATCAAGACTGGCCTCTCCATCAGTTGGATGTGAAAAATACGTTTATGAATGATGAACTGAGAGAAGAGGTTTATATGAACCAACCTCCAGGTTTTGAAGCCCAGTTTGGCAATCAGGTGTGCAAATTGAAAAAATCCTTGTATGGACTGAAGCAGTCCCCTAGAGTTTGGTTCGCTCGATTCACCACCTTTATTAAATCTAAGGGGTTTGTTCAAGGGCATTCAGATCATACCTTGTTCACTAAAAAGTCAGCACCAGGAAAAATAACAGTATTGATTGTCTATGTTGATGATATTATACTATCAGGAGATGATTCAGCAGAAATTGACAGGTTGAAACGACGAATGGCAGATGAGTTTGAGATAAAAGATCTCGGCACCTTGCGATATTTTCTAGGAATGGAGGTAGCAAGATCAGTAGAAGAGATCTCAGTGTCTCAGAGGAAATACACACTCGATTTTTTGAAAGAAACTGGAATGACAGGGTGTAAACCTGCGGATACACCTGTAGAAGCCAACCTCAATCTGATAGAGTCAGCAGATGATGTTTCTGTGAACAAAGAAAGATAAACGGCTTGTGGGGAAACTGATATATCTGTCACATACCAAACCTGATATATCATATGCAGTTAGCTTGGTCAGTCAGTTCATGCAGGCTTCTTGTGAAAGACACATGGAGACAATCACACGCATCTTGAGGTATCTGAAGTCTTCTCTTGGAAAGGGCTTGGTTTTCAGAAAGCATGATGAAAGGTGTATCAAGGCCTACACAGATTCTGATTGGGCCGGTTCTGTTACAGATAGGAAATCTACCTCAGGATACTGTACCTTTGTGTGGGAAACTTAGTTACCTGGAGAAGTAAGAAGCAAAACGTCGTGGTTAGAAGTAGTGCCGAAGCCGAATATAGGGCTATGAGCTTGGGTATATGCGAAGAGATTTGGTTGAAGAAGGTTTTGGTAGATCTACATCAAGAAAGTCATGACCCGATGAGACTTTACTGTGATAACAAGGTTGCCATTAATATTGCACACAATCCAGTTCAACATGACAGAACCAAACACGTTGAGATTGACCGACACTTCATCAAAGAAAAACTGGATAACGGTAGCATTTGCATTCCTTATGTTCCGTCCAGCCAACAAGTTGCGGATGTTCTCACCAAAGGGTTACCCAGACAAACTTTTGACACCTGTGTTAGCAAGTTGGGTCTCATTGACATTTGCGCCCCAACTTGAGGGGGAGTGTTGAAATTATATTTTAGCCTTAAGGGCGTTTTTGTCTTTTATCAGTCTAGGGTTTCTCATTGTTTGGTTATTTATACATGTTCTTGTATTGTGTACTGTGTATCTGAATTTAAAATAAAAACTCTTATCGTGGTTTTTTCTCCCTGGTCTAGGGTTTTTCACGTAACTCTGGTGTTTTTTCTTTTTTCCTTAACTTTTCAAGAGTATAGATGAGATATCTTCTTTGATGATGCATTTTTTTCTTGTTAAATGTGTAGAAATTGATTTATGAATTGCCCCACTTAAATAAGAGTCGAGGGTATGTTTCAAACACACATGTAGTTATTATTAAGAGATACTAGAGTGAGAAGGTGTGTTTTGATTTGCTGATTTTAGATTTGCCCTTAAATAGGAGTTGAGGAAAAAATAGAAATATTACTAAAAGTGGAGGGCAAAATGAGGAGTTGAAGATTCTCTCATTTTGCCACATTTAATGCAATATAGATTTAGTTGAGAAAATGTTTTTTATGTTATGTAATATTGTAAAAGTGTCGATCTTTCTATATTTGTAAGACAATCTTTTAGTCTTAAAGAAATTTATATCCATATCTATAATCTTTCTATAATCTATAACATATATAAATGATGCTAAAATGAGATAATTTTTATCTTCCCTTTTTGCCCTTACTTTTTTCAAAGTACCTATTCTATCCTTATACCCATTCGTTCTAAACCCACATTCTTGAAAAGACATCTCATCCATTAAAAAAATGCAAATCTTAACAATATGATGAAGAGTTATTACATGTTCTAAAACCACTTTTTTTGGAATATACCTCATCATGAAAGATCTAAATCCCAACAATATAATGAAGAGTTATAAATAGAAGATTACTTGGGAAAGTAACATAAATTTATATTGTCTTCCAAATATCTCTCAAAAGAAACTTTGATGTGGTGATGATCGTCATAGGAGAAATCTTTACCGGGATGAGTTTTTTTCACGAGGCACATCATGAGTTTTTTTTTTTTCCTTTATTGATATTTTTTTTTCTTTTGCCAATTAATTCAGATGATTAAACGTAAAACAAATGGTTTTTAAAATCGGTCATGAATGGATAGAAAATTGCTTGGAAAATTTAGATCATCTTCAAAATATCTCTCAATGCTAGACCAACAATCTTCTAAAAGAAACTTTTGTGGTGTGGTGATGGTTGTCAAAGTAGTAATTTTTGTCAGCGTAAGTGTTTTTATGAGGCACATCATGTCACCCAATAACTTTTTTATTCAGCGATTAGTTATTTTTTCTTTTGTTATTGTCTAACAAAAAAAGAAAAGTTATTTTTTCTTTATTCATATTTGTTCTTTTGTCAATAAATTTAGATGATTAAACTTAAAATGAATAATTTCTAACATTGGCCATGAATGAAAATAATTCATGTGATTAACTAATGATGTTTGTTTGTTTTTTTATTTTGGATTTTTTTTTTATTTGAAGGCATTTGATTGAGAGGATTATTTATCTATCTCACTTGCCACAAATTTGGAGGGGTAATCCACAACTCCTATAAAATAGTTTTTTCCTAAATATTTTAATATAAACTTCTTTCATAAATGTTTGCAAGTTTCTCCCCTATGTGTCTATTGATCTCACGAAAGATGTAAGTGTTTACCTAATTGTATTTACTTTTAGTGTTGGATTCAATTTAGGGTGAATAAAATAAGCACTTTTAAAAAATATTTAGGAACTAAAACGATCGTTTTTAGTTTAGAGATCAAAA
>NC_052360.1:70183300-70238768 GCF_009727055.1 Benincasa hispida | reverse complement strand
GGCTCGGTGCGTTGATTATGTCGTCCGAAGATCAGACGGTTGTGAGAGACCCAAGTCTTCACGGTCAACGCTAATTTCATCATCGCCAATAACCTCTGAGTTGGAATGCACCAGCCGGGAATCGAACCCGGGTCTGTACCGTGGCAGGGTACTATTCTACCACTAGACCACTGGTGCTTCTTGCTTTCTACAAAATCAGTTTATTTTATTGTTTTGTATGATTTATTTTTTAATTTTTTTTAATTTATAATAAAGGTATTTAGAGCATCTTAATCGAGTTGTATTAAAGTGAGCTATAACATATAAAACTTTAAAGAGAGGGGAAAAAATCAATTTCTACTTTTAAACTTGTCATGTTGTAATCAATTTTTTTTTTAATCAAATTAGACTTTGGATTGTGATAAATATTGCAAAATTTAAACTTTGAGTCAATTTTCAGTAATTTCAATAGTCTTGTACAGAATTTTGTTCCATCACTGCACTAATTAATTAATGAATAATCTTGCTAAAATTTACATATTTCGATTAAAGATTGTTTTATTGTCCTTCTATAATTTATTAAATGTATATGAAAATATATATATTTTAGAAAAATAATGTTTGAAAGAAAAACTTACCATGGAGTTTAACTTGCAAATTTAAGATTAAAAATTGAACACTTGTCTTAGCTAGAGAGACCAAATCAAGAGTTGCTTAGTAGATGGATTTTTCCTGTAATGAATAATTAAATATTACATATATAAAATAATCAATTAACCATGACGCTTTAGGGTATAAGACCTAACAATATCCCACTTGAACTAAAGCCAATAAGCCAATAAGAGAGACATGTATCCTAGGACATATTCTATACCTTATATATTCTTCCATCTGCCCTAGTGTATAAAAGACATGGCTTGTACTCCTTAATCTTCACACACTTTAGTCTAAAAATATGTCATAAAATCATTTTGATCATTACCATGACTCAATCTCTCATTGTACCTATAACATAAATTAAATAGAGGACACGGAAATAGAGTGTAAAATGTTATGAACATAACTAGAATAAGTACGTATCGATGAACTCTTTCAAACTTTTTTTTTTAAGTAACTTACTAAAATTTATAGCACCAAGATTCCATTCATATGTGGTTTCTTCATTTTTCAAAAGGAAGACCAACTTGAAAATTGTACAAGTAATTTGTGAATTTTGTTGAAAATGAATTTCATCGCTTTTTTTTTTTTTTTTTTTTTTTTTTTTTTTTTAATTTTAAGCCGTGTTTTAGGAAGCTCTTCGTTGCAAATGATATTGAGCAACAATTCCATAATGGCTCATTATTTCTCAGATTTTTATTGGATTTCGATACATATTTAATACTCTAGTTTGTTTCATATAATTATACTTTTTGAAATCCAAAATATTATTATGAGATTTTTACATAAGAGATTATCTTTAGGCCATATATAGAATTAATTTCTTTAAATTTGAATTTTTTTTCCAGGAAGACTTTTAGTGTTAATTTCGAAAATTTTTACCATTTTTCTATTTTTTATAGAGAAAATACATTTAATATGTTTTTTTTTTCATTTTCAATTAGAGAGAGAAAATGATTTAATATATTTTTTTTTCTTTCTAGTTTTGATATAGAGAGAAAAAAAATGAATTTAATATGATCTTTTCTATTTTCGATGGAGAGAAAAAAATGAATTTAATATGATCTTTTTCTATTTTCGATTGCGGGAGAGAAAAAAATGAATTTAATATGATCTTTTCTATTTTCGATTGGAGAGAAAAAAATGAATTTAATATGATCTTTTCTATTTTCGATTGAAGAGAAAAAAATGAATTTAATATGATTTTTTCTATTTTCGATTGGAGAGAAAAATTATATTTAATATTATTTCATTTTCCATTTCGTTTTTCATGTTTGATTTTTTGATATTATGCGATATATTTCATTGTTTATTTTGAATATTATTTGTTTTCATGTAATATATTCCATTGTTTATTTGGTGTATGTATTCTAAGTATCCTAATATATGTTCACTTCTAATTAGGTATTATTTGTGCTGGAATATATTCCCCAATGTTCTGATATGTATATCAATATATTCTATTGTTTGTTTGATATATATATCCCAAAATATTATGATATGTATGCACTTCTAATTTGGTATTGCTTGTGCCTAATGTATATGTCAATATACCTTGGTACATTGTCTTAGATGCTTACAAATATTCCAACCAATATATGAAATATACTGGTAAGATTGACTACACATTCAACATAAATCACAGTATATATTCAAAATTTTATTTAAGTAGCCAAAAATTCTAATAAATTAAAATTAAACATAAGCTTCAACTTCAAATAACATAATTTTCAAATAAATAAAACTATCTACCATAGTATATAAATCACAAATGGACTTAATGTTCAATATAACATAATTTGCACATTTATTTGTGCATGTTGGGATCCCAGACATTATATATATATACGTGGAGAAAGCTAAAATGTAAATAGCCACTAGCATTATTGAAAATATCAAGTTCAATAGATCTTTTTTTATAAAAAAAATAGATTGTTCAAGCCATTAATATAATATGACAATATTTTTAAGGCCATTTATATATATAAAGCCCTACTATTATCCATAACAAAACCCACTTTACATGGATTATTAAGGCCCTACATAATGATGGAATTTTTATGCATGAAAGATTATTTATAAATATATAGTCTAATTAATTAATAAATTAATATCAATTATTAATTTTAATTAATAATCTAAAAATATATATTATTTAGACCTAATCAATTTTAATTGTTAAAAAAAACTAATACCTTTACCATTAATATTTTATATTATTTTAATTATTTAATATAAATTATTACAATTAATTATCATTATTCTAATTTATTTATATGAATTTAATTATGGTTTTTTTTAAATATAGAAAAATGAATCAAAATATTTATAAAATATAGCAAAATTTTAGAACTATCAATGATAGATGCTGACTATTGATACACTGATAGAAGTTTATCAATGTCTATAGTTCTAAAATGTTGTTATATCTTGTAAATATTTTCAACAGTTTTACCATTTGAAATAATTTTCCATTTAATTATTTTTAACAATTAATTTAAAATGATTTAATTATGTTTAATATAAAAGTAATTCTTTTATTTTTATTTTATTTGATTATATAATTAATTGATATGACAATAAATTAAATGATACTAAATTTAATTGATGACTACATTAATTAGTCTCTTTTAATTAATTATTTAATGTTAGTTTCTATGTACAAAACTGGTAAATTGTATATATATATATATAATTTTTAGATATTAATTATTATACCATGTATTAATTATCCCAAACATTTAAAATTTCGACATCCAAATTACAGAAAAAATAAATTATGATGCTCACATAGTACTTAAAATTTTATGATATAGTTATAAATAGATCATTTGATGGAAAAATAACCTACCTACCAATAGAATCGCATTCTTTATTTTTGATAAATATACTACTTTGTTTGGGGAGGATTTGACAAAGATTAAACAAAATAAATAAATAAATAAAAGAGAAAAAAAGAAGAAAAAGAAAAGAAAAGAAAAACTTTACTAAAAAGTTTTGTACTTATAGTCAATAAGAAATGTGGGAAGTTGTTGTCCTTGTATGGTTTACATCTTTCCTTCTCATTTTTTTTTTCTTTTTGATTACGGATGTGTTTGGAATATATTTTTAAATATTTAACTTTTTAAAAAATAGAGTATTTGACAATCACCTAAAATAGTTCTTGAAGTATATTTTAAATAGCTTTGATCAACAGTATTTAAATAAAAATAAATTTTTTTAAAAAATATTTTTCTTCTTAAGTCAATCCAAACGAACTCTACATATGGGATGAGGAAGTAATTTTCTTTGTGTTTGATTTTGTCTTTGCACTTTTGAAAAAAAAAAAAAATTATGTTCCAGTATCATTTTAGTCCTTGTACTTTAGAGTTTGTTCAATTTAGTTGATGTGTTTTTCAATAGATCTTAAATTTTGTCTCTTGAAATTGGTTCAATAATAATCATAATTTTCATGAAGAAAATATAATATGTGAATAAAATTCCATAATTTATAGTAAAAAATGACAATAGATAATAATTTTTTAAAAAATAAACAATAAACTATTAGTAGAGAATAAATATAAGATTTATGGAAAGTATATGGACTAAAATGAGATATTTAAAAGTGCATAGACTAGAATTAAAGAAATTCTAAAATATAGAGACTAAAAATGATATTTTAATAAAAAAATAATTTCAAATTATAACTGGATTTTATATTAAATAGGATTTCCAAAGTGAGAACTCCCAAAGTTTAGGGGTAGATGTTGGAGAGCTCCAATAATTTAGGGGTATATATTGTAGAACTCCCAAAATTTTGGGGTATATATCGCTTTTGTGAAAAATAATTTTTGGATCTCTTTGTTTTTTATCTTAAATTTTAATTACAATTTTGCTTTTGTGCTTTGAGTTTATTTCTATTTTATCCTTAAATTTCAAAGTGTAACATTTTTATCTTTGAGTTTTGAGTTTCATTTCAATTTAGTTCTTTATGATTTAAAATTTTAACCTAGATTTTTTTTATTAGATACTCATTTTGATCTGTCCTTGATTTTAAAGTTTATTAATTTATTTAAAAAAATTAAATTAATTATAATTAAATTAGTTTCAACTAATTTTTCAATACTATTAAAATTAGTTAAAATATTGAAACCTAGGACTAAAAGGAAACTAAGCTCAAATTCAATGATAAAAATATATTTCGAAACTTAAGAATACAAATGAAAATTAAACTCAAAATTTAGAGGTAAAAGTACAATATTTTGAAATATAGGGACCAAATAGAAACTAGACTCAAAACCTAAAGACCAAATGAGTATTTTCTCTTGATTTTTTTTCTCAAATTCCTTAACTTCCCTAGTCCCTTATTTCCTTATGCATCTTTTCTTATTCGGAAAAATATACTTTTGGTCCCTAAACTTTGAGAATAGTGTCTATTTGCACAATTAATTTTTGAAACTAACACTTTAGTTTTGAAGTTCAAGAAATAGTTCTAAATGGTCCTAATTGATTAACGAAAAATGACGTGGTAGTTAAGTTGGTGATTGTATATTGTTGAGTTGGCCGATTTATTAATTTAATATTACATTTTTATGGTGAGGTGGCTTCCTTTTCTCTTTCCCTTTTCCTTTCCTCTAGTTTTTCTTCTCCTGTCAAGTCTCTCTCTTTCTCCCTTTGCTGGCAGTTTGAAACAAAGGAAGCTCCTTCTAGATTTTGAATAAGTATTTGGATTAAAACATATCATTTGTAGGCAGTGGTGAAGTGTTGAGCCATCATCAACTCCCAGTATTATGGGTGATTTTGGGTTAAAAGACATAATCAACTTCATAAGGTCACAAAATATTTGATTAATAAAATGGTGAAAATTGAGTTAGAAAACCACACCTTAGAGCCTAATTAAGAATGAGAAAAGGGGTTTTTGGGCCAAAGGCCCAAATTGATCGGCTCACCTTACCCTCGACCAAGGATGAAGTTGAGGTTGACCCTCTTTGCTTGACAAATGGTACATACTACAACCTATTTGGGCCTCAAGAACATGATAGTTTGGGTCAAAAACCCAAACCAACCTCCTTGACCTCGGACTCGACCAAGGTTAAGACCGAGACCGAGCCTCCTAGCTTTGATGAATGGGGCATGCTAAATATATGTCTTATTCAATTTGGCTCAATAATTAATGTAAGATGACTCAAAAACCCTGATATAGATGCCCTAGGCTAGAATTTCACCGTAAATACATAATTATGACTTTAGAGGAAGTAAGTCTATTCTAATACTTAAATTCTCTACTTTGTTACACAGTTATAAGTCTATTCTAATACTTAAACTCTCTACTTTGTTACACAGTTATAAATTTATTCTAATACTTAAACTCTCTACTTTGTTACACAGTTACACTTTCTGACTTAAGCATCAGAGTCTATGTGGCAAGCACTACATCGGTGTGCAGATCTTCTAGTCTTACATGTCACGTTCTTTCCCAAATTATAAATTTACTGTTGTTATCACATGAAGGTTGGATGCATTTTTTCTTATCTAAATTTTGACTTCAACACCTACAATCAAAGGCCATTCAAATATTTCTCTGAGTTTAACATCAAAGAAAAGTACATAAATCAATTGATCAGATGATGGTTCAAGATCTGATAGACGACTAGATTTACCATTGTAATAAGATCGATGAGATAAATCTTGATTTTGTTTTAAACGAAGGGTTTTGATACAAATTGTAGAATTGAGGGATTTTTCTGTTTCAATGGGGATGTCATCTCTCACTCCAACCAAACATTCTCGACTTAATCCAAATTAGACTAATTTTAAATTGTCTATCAAACTTTGTAATTAATATTTTAATGATCGATATAATTAAATGCTCAACATGATACATATATTTGTGTGTCTAACTTGTAATTAAACATTTTGAGAATCAACATATATACATCTATTAAATTCAATCGTAAACTTTTTTTTTTTTTGAAATTAAAAATAAATGTGTTTCACACAGTTTGCTAATTATACACACATAAAACCTAAATAGTAAAAAGGCGATCTAGGAAATATTTTTCCTTTGAAAATAAATAGTTAACATAAATATCTTATTAATTTATTTATGTACACCAAAATGGATGAAAAATAATAGACCTAAAAATTTAAGAATAACTAAAAACTTGTTAGTGAAAAAAATAAAAATGATAAAAAAAAAAAAAAGAATGAAAGGAGAGAGAAGAGAAAGGAGAGAAATAAAAATATAAAAAATGAAAAGGATAATCAAATATTAAAAGAAAAAATAATTTAAAAAGAAAAATAGTTAGGAGGGGAGGGAGAAAAAAAACAAAAAGATAGATTGAGAGAGAATAGAGAGATAACAACTAAGTTTGTACCACATTAAATACTAATACTAGAAAGATACAAAGGCTAAATGAGCTTA
Organism: Benincasa hispida; assembly: GCF_009727055.1. Classification (NCBI taxonomy): domain Eukaryota; kingdom Viridiplantae; phylum Streptophyta; class Magnoliopsida; order Cucurbitales; family Cucurbitaceae; genus Benincasa; species Benincasa hispida. The sequence goes on along the minus strand of NC_052360.1, from coordinate 70,231,729 downwards.
CAAATAAATATAAAGTGAATGTGTGTTGATATTTTCGTTTAGTCTCAATTTATGTTTATAAAGATTGGAATGACGAGATTCTCCAAGCCCATGACTTTTTGTTCTTAATTCGTTATCTCCATTTACATCCATTATTTTATTTACTATGTCTTCATCTTTCATTTGTAGAAACTTACTCCAAACTTTAAGTGATTTAGTCGTCAAGACATGTACTATTGGACCTTAGTGAGAAGGGCATGGGCAACGACCATCTAGGCAAAATAGAGGAACAAAAAAGAAAAGGAAGGAAGAAGGAAAAAAGAAAGAAGAGCCACATCTACCATAAAAATGTAATATTATTAATAAATAGGTCGATTGACTAGTAAATATGCAGTCGCAAAATTAACTCTCGCGTTATTTTCTATTAGGGTAAATAACAATCCAAAAACTATTTAGAACTCTTTTTCAAAGTTTATGGACTAAAGTATTCTTTCAAAATCTCTGATAACTTGTAGAAATACAAGTTATTATATCCCTTTCCTTAGAATAATTAGGAAAATTTAGAAGAAAATGTGTTAAGTTGTAATTCATAGCAAATAATCCTACTCTGCGTCCATGTGTTTACAAAACTCTTAATCTTGAAAATTATTAAATTGGTCATTGTTGAACGCAGGATTTGAAGAAAAATGAAGAAATATGGCCAAGGGAGCAAAAGTTGCAGCCTATTAACTTAGCATTTAGAATTGCAAATACAGAAAACTATGCAATGGGATGAAATATGAAGAAAGAAAACGACAAACGCATAGGCAGTAGATGCCACATCAAGATGCAAGTTGGTAGCTGATTCAAGACATCCGCAGTAGAGAAAATGAATATGTGATGCGGGTAGTCGGCGCAACAAGGCATATAATTAAATGCAAGGTGTTGGTGCATCATTAGAGAGAAGTAAAGAATCTTCTTTTTGATGTCTATAAATAGCCCGTAAAAATTTGTCTAAGTATTAGAGGAGATTAAAGGAAATTTGCCAAGAAATTGGTTGAAGTTCTGAAAACCACCATTGCCACCATCAAGCTTTTCTTTGGAGAATTTCGAGTTAGAGCTCAGTTTTCTTCTCTGAAAAGGAGAAAGAGAGACCACCACTACCGTGCAACCACATTGAAGCAACACCATCAGAGCCAAAGGAAACAAGAAAATGTGACATGTGGCTTGAGATCGTGTATTTCTTGCTTTTCATTACATTTTCTTAGCATTTTCATTTTGTATTAAGTTGTTGAGATTGAAAAACTCTTTAACCTTAATATAAATACAATGTCTTTCATATTCTATCCATCCATATTTCTTTTCATAAGAATGCACGGCTAAACTCTTAATGGGTTTAGGAAGATAAGCAAGAACTTTTAGTAAGTTGTGCAAAAATAGGCGTTCATCTTGTTTAATGCATATATAGTGAATTGTTGAGATCAACCCGAGAGATTGTTTTAGGTAAAAATTTAATCAACTGCTTGAGAGAGTATGTGATTGTGGAACACGTTAAACAAGAATAGAAGTGGCTTTAGAGATAAAGTTAACTTGTTGCAATCAAAACTCATCGCATACATCCTAGAGATAGAACATTGTGGCTCAAAACATTGAGAAGTGAAGTTCACTACTTTATGGGTTTATAACATGAACTCATGACTTATGTACTGCTTAGGAAAATGTTAGTTGGTCTTTTTCAACCTCATCTAGTCATTGATACTTTCCCCATTTTCAAAGAACGCTGCTTTATTTAGTGATTATACTTGTCATAACACATTCATCATCATTCACACACTCATCATCATCCACTCCATCAAACTTGTACGTAATTCATTAGCTAGAAAACAATGCCTCATCGCATACTTAAAAACAAACTACTGAATTAAAGATCAAATAATCATTTCATTGCATGTTAGTCTTACGTCGCCGAGTTCGACCTCAGAGCTCATCGAGACTACCCTTTTAGACTTGCACTTGGTTTGAATATGAAAACATTGCATTCAAAGTAGATTATTCTTCGCATTTAGGATTCAAAGCACATCATAAGACTATTATATCATCACACTATTTTAGAGCGCAACAAATTTTTGGCGTCATTGCGAGGGACGATGGTAATTAATTTGTGCTAAAATTCTTGTTTTCAATTTTCATAGGACTTCGATTTTAGGTATATTCCACCCTCGTCTGTGGAGTGGTGAAAACATTATATGAGTGAAGACAAAACGTTTGAACCTATATATGATCTTGAGATCGAACGAACTTTCCATAGACGCATAAGAACAAACCAGAAGAGACGACAGATAAATAAGGCTCAAACAATGTGAGATCAACACAACAACCCTGTAGCACTAAATTCGATTATGCTATTAGCTATTCTGTTGATTCTTCTCCAAACTTGACAATTGAGGCAACGATGCGGTGAATAACAAATTGTGCCTACCAATCCCATACTTCTTGCAAATGATCGCAACAGACCAATCAGAGATTATGCTTCACCCAACCTATATAACTTTTCACCAAGCATCATGCAGCCATTAGCAAAAGGTACCAAATTTGAAATGAAATCAGTAATGTTGCAGATGATCCAAACAATTGGACAGTTTGGAGGCGCGCCAAGAGAAGATTTTTAAGCCCACCTAAAGAGCTTCTTTGGAATTTGCAACTCCTTTGTGATTCCAAATGTCACAACTGAGGAAATTCGATTATTCTTGTTTCCATTCTCTTTGAAAGATGAAGCAAGATAATGGGCGTATGAACTAGAATCGGGTGAAATCACATCATGGGAACAGATGGTGGTGAAATTCATGAAGAAGTTCTTCCCTCCTATAGAAAATGCAAAGAGGCAAAGAGACATCACAATTTTCAACACAGAGATCATGATGCTTGGAAAAGATTTAAGAAATTAGTTAAAAATTGCCCGCATAACGCTTTTTTTGGATTGCGTGCAAATGAAAATTTTCTATGACGAACTTATAGAAGCATCATAGACCACAGGTGACTTGTGGTGGAAGGTGGCTTGCTATAAAAGACATACACTGAGGCAAAGGTCATCTTGGACCAGATCTCACAAAACCATGAATATTGGGAGGACAATGGGTTTGGATTGCGATCAAGTTTAAAGAAGAAAATAATTCGAGAATGGATAATGACACCATTGCTAAAAGAACCCTTGTGAAGAGGATTACAGTGAAAGTGGATCATCCCAGAAACCCAATCATTTTTTTTAAAAAAAAACTAGGGAAAAACAAAAATATACAGCATGCTTAAAAAAAAGGTTAGAAAATCTTACCCTTAAAGACGTTCTTCAAAAAGAATCCCACGAACACAACCACGAAAGAGACCTTGGTATTCTTGGGTGAGAATCTAGGAGGTGTGGGCTCTACAGAGGTTTTGGGATTGAGGGAGAAGGAGAAAAAAATTGAGAGGAAAAACTTGGGAAGGAAAAAAAACTTTTCAGAGAAAAAACTTACGTTCTGTGTATCTCTAACATTTTTCTTTAGCTCTTTTTGCAGGTATATGAGAGACCCATTCGCCACTTTTTTACATGAGTGGTGGAGAGAAAAAGGTGGGGGAGGGAGTTATACTCTTTATTATTTTTTAAAAAATAATTAAAAAAATTATTTAAATGATAAAATAATAAATAATTTTAATTCATAACTAAAATTATAACAAAATATGCAATCATATATTATATCATATATAACATATAATATATAGTTCAAAATTGTATCATATACAATATATAACCTATAGTTTATTTTCTCTTTCTTATGGTATTTAATATAAATCATATTTACATTAAATTTTAATTATATGAATCTAATTCATTTAATTAACATTTGAATCATATTCAAACATTTAGTTCCTCTCATAAATTCTTTATATTATAATGTATCAAATACATTATAGTAATTGTATCATATATTATTACATAAACTTAATTATATTATATATAATTAATTCCCTCAATTAATTTGAACAATTCAAATTAATCCAAAACTTGATTCTCTTAAAATTCGATGAGCTATCGAGGGGACCTCATGGACCTGTAGCTTGAAGCTCCAACAGTTCGTGAATAATTAATTAAACTCTTTAATTAAATTATTCACCATCCGTTAATTGTCAGACACTCCACTAAAGATCGACAGTCGCACTGTTCGCATTACATATTTTTGTGTCCATTGGATATAACCAATCCACATAATGATGACCCTTTACAAATGCTCGTAAGCACAACTAGGCCAAATTACCATTTTGCCTCTATAGTTACATCTAACTCCTTAAGTACCACTGATTCCTCTAATGAATAATAAATCATAATTCCACTATGATTAACCCCCCTCTCAGCTCCCCAATCAAACAAGTCCCCAAAATGCTAGGCATGTTGAGTCGGCGATTTGGCGACTCTTATACATACAAATCAAAGAACCGCCTTCACAGGCAGGAGTTTACAATTCACTCAGGATTCAGGTCGTGTTACCTATGGTCATTTTGATGAAATGGAAGTCTCTATTAAGAATGGTGTTATGTAATGAGATTACTCATTTCATGGTTCGGTCTTATACAAACTCTTTTGTACATAATATCCCTACTCATATGTCTCCACATGAATGATCAGGATCAGATCATTTGTAGCACTTTACAACAATTGTAACATCTACAAAGCGAGTCATACTCGTATTATCACTAGGATAAGGTATCCAACCTTATCCATCTACTACAGACCATTTAGGTTATCACTTAAAACATGGTCTATCCGTATGTCTCTACATACATGTTTAGTTACGAGATAACCATGGAACTTAGTTTATTGGTTTGTGATTAATGCAACAAAAAATAGAAAAAATATCATATATTTTATTAAATAAATAATGAGTTTGTACAAAACATTCACAAACTATAGGACCCTATGAGATTTAGGGCATCAAACCCAACAATTGTAGTATTATGTAAGTGAATGCAATGACGAAACTACTACAAGGCATGACAGTGAAAAAAGATGGCATGGAGACTAGTAACAAGTTGGGACATGTGAACCAAGTAACTAGCCTAGAATGCGTGGTATGCGGTGGACCGCACGCCTTCGAGATGTGCTCGCATAACCAATATTCCGTATGCTTCATTAAGAACAATTCAGTCTCAAATACTTACAATCCAGACTTGAGAAACCACCCAAATTTCTCTTGGAGGTGATGGGGAGGGGAATCGGCAGCCACATGCGAACCAACATGGCAATCAGAATATGACTAGAAGTGGACCACTTAACGGAACTTTAAAAAAATTAGAGAACCAATGAGCGGAAGCAGATCGTTCCAAATCCCATTGTGAAAGAACATACGCATTTACAATCAAATGGAATAATTATGTATCATGGATAAAATTACAGCATGCTTCAAGTTAAAATACAAGGGTTCAAGTAAACATACCTTTGAAGAACTCTTTCTTCTAGTATTTCCTCGATCCAACACCAATGCGCTCAACAGCAAGAACACAATGATCAAACCAGAAAACAGCATGGACTAGCAAGTCCTCGATCATAATTGAGTACAACTCGATCCTCAACCCTCGAATGGAACTTGACACTACCACTCGGTTACGTTGGTATTCTCTGTGTGAGAATCCATGAGTTGTGAACTTTATATGGATTTTGGTAGAGGATGGAGGAATTGGACGATCGAGTAAGTAGGAGAAGTAATAAGTCTATTGTATAGACTTGAGTACTTGATTGTTTCGTAGTGAGTAACTATCGTATAGTAAAACTCGATCGATCGTTTACTCTCTCAACAAGCTATCATATAACTTGCTTCGCATATCGTTGGATGAATAATGAAAACCCTTTTTCTTCTTTATCCATTTGGTTAACCAATCAATAGTACGATGACCCTTCACAAATTGATGTGGTGATGATTGTTATAGGAGAAATCTTTACCTGGATGAACTTTTTTCATGAGGCACATCATGTCTCCAAAAAATTGTTGGTTAGTTTTCTTTTGTTACCGTTTAACAAAAGAATAGAAGTTATTTTTCCTTTATTGATATTTTTTTTCTTTTGCCAATTAATTCAGATGATTAAATGTAAAACAAATGGTTTTTAAAATTGGTCATGAATGGATAGAAAATTGCTTGGAAAATTTAGATCATCTTCAAAATATCTCTCAATGCTAGACCAACAATCTTCTAAAAGAAACTTTCGTGGTGTGGTGATGATCGTCAAAGTAGTAATCTTTGTCAGCGTAAGTATTTTTATGGGGCACATCATGTCGCCTAACAACTTTGTTATTCAATGATTAGTTATTTTTTCTTTTGTTACTGTCTAACAAAAGAAGAAATTTTTTTTTTCTTTATTCATATTTTTTCTTTTGTCAATAAGTTTAGATGATTAAACTTAAAATGAATGATTTCTAAAATTGGCCATGAATGAAAATCATTCATGTGATTAATTAATGATGTTTGTTTGTTTGTTTGTGTTTTTATTTTGGATATTTTTTTATTTGAAGGCATTTGATTAAGAGGATTATTTATGTGTCTCACTTGCCACATATTTGGAGGGGCAATCCACAACTCCTACAAAATAGTTTTTCCTAAATATTTTAATATAAACTTCTTTCATAAGTTTTTGCAGGTTTTTCCCCTATGTGTTTATCGATCTCACGAAAGATGTAAGTGTTTATTTGATTGTATTTACTTTTAGAGTTGGATTCAATTTGGGGTGAATAAATTAGGATATTTGTAATACATAGTAGAATAAAAGAAAAAATCTAAAAATATATTATATCTTTAAAATATTTACAAATATGGATGAGTTGACAAGCCAATCTTTGATTTTTTTTAATTTCCAATTTTGCCCTCCCTTGTCTTATCTTGTTGTACACATTTTTTTAGTCTTTTTATTTTCTTTCTCTTTTTTTTTTTTTTTTTTTTTTGCTTCTTCCCTCCTTTTTTCATTTTTTATTTTATTTTCTTTCTCAGTTTTTGCTGCTCCTTCTTCTTTTTTTTTTTTTTTAAAAAAATTTTATTCTTTCCTTTATTTTTTTTTTCATTTCCTTCTTTTTCCATTCCTTTTTCTTTCCTTTTCTTTCCTTCTTTTTTCCTTTTTTTTAATATTTTTTCTTTCTTCGGTTTTTGCTTATTCTTTTTTTTCTTTCTTCGGTTCTTGCTTATTCTTTTTTTCATTTTTATTTTCTTCCCTTTCTCCGATTTTTGCTTCTTCCCTTGTTTTTTTTATTATTTTCTTTTCTTTTCTTTCTTCGATTTTTTACTTCTTCCCTCTCTTTTTCTTTTTTCTTTTTTTAGTTTTTCTTTCATTTGTCCAGTTTTTGCTTCCTTTTTCTATTTAATTTTCTTTCCTTTTTTCAGTTTTTTCTTCTTCTCTATCTCTTATTTTTAAAATTTTTCTTTCCTTTATTTGAATTTTTTCTTCTTCCTTTATTTTTTTTCACAAGAATTATGAAACTGAGTTTTGTACGCACGACTTGAAAGTATTCAATTCATAAGTGAATTAACATCTACAAGCCAATCATCAAGTTTTATTATTATAACAAATTATAAGTTTATCATTGATAGCCACTAATATTTTCTATCATTGATAGCTTAATCTTTGATTATATTTTCGCAGTTAATAGCCACTTATAGAAATCTATCATTAATAGCCAACTTAGTGAATTTAATTAATAAAGTTGAATCTCGAACTAAAATGTAAGTGGAATACCTAGAAGTTATCACTAATAGCATATTTATCATTGATAGAAGCTATCATCGAAAAGAAAAGGGACTTACAAATGTTTGGGAAGGATAAGAAAGGGACAAAAAGGTGTTCAGTAGTTATGATTGATAGAAGCTACTACTGATAGCATATTACCAGTAATAGAAGCTAATATTTCAAGATTGTATTAATTTTTCTCAAATTGAAAGCTATCGCCGATAGTAATTGATAGAAGCTATCCGTGATAGTAGCTTCAGCTGCTACCAATGATAGTTTTTAATTTGAGAAACCGAGAAGAAGCGAACAAAATGGTGACTAGGCATGAGTTTTTTAGTCTTTTACCATTTTTTTGATCTATATATGCAATTATTTTATCTGTGTACTACATATTTTATTATTTTGGGCTTGAATTCTATTTATGCAACTAGCCCAACCTAATAAGCACTTTCAAAAAAGTTTAGGAACGAGAACAATTGTTTTTAGTTTAAAGATCAAAATAGAGAACATTCAAAGTTTAGAAACCAAAATAAGATTTAAAATGAATTTTTTTTTTAAAAAAAAAGAGACACATGTTACATTTTAATTAAAAAATATATATATGGAGACTTAAATAGCCAAGTTATTAATGTGATGGAGGGGAAAAAGAGGAGGATAGGCTCCGTGGGTTGAATATGTCGTCCGAAGATCAGACGGTTGTGAGAGACCCAAGTCTTCACGGTCAACTCTAATTTCATCATCGCCAATATAACCTCTGAGTTGGAGGAATGCACCAGCTGGGAATCGAACCCGGGTCTGTACCGTGGCAGGGTACTATTCTACCACTAGACCACTGGTGCTTCTTGCTTTCTCAATAATACATAATCAATTTATTTTATGGTTTTTTTATGATTTATTTTTTAAAATTTTCTTTTTATTTATAATAAAGATATATAGAGTATCTTAATCGATTGAGTTGTATTTAAGTTAGCTACAACATATAAAACTTTAGAGAGAAGGAAAAAAATATCAATTTCTACTTTTAAACTTGTCATGTTGTAATCAATTTTTTTTTTAATCAAATTAGACTTTGGATTGAGATAAGTATTGCAAAATTTAAACTTTGAGTTAATTTTCAGTAATTTCAATAGTCTTGTACGGAATTTTGTTCCATCACTGCACTAATTAATTAATGAATAATCTTGCTACAATTTACATATTTCGATTAAAGATTGTTTTATTATCCTTCTATAATTTATTAAATGTATATGAAAATATATATATTTTAGAAAAATAATGTTTGAAAGAAAAACTTACCATGGAGTTTAACTTGCAAATTTAAGATTAAAAATTGAACACTTGTCTTAGCTAGAGAGAGATCAAATCAAAAGTTGCTTAGTAAATGGATTTTTCCCATGATGAATAATTAAATATTACTTATATAAAATAATCAATTATTGTATCAAATAATCAATTAATTATGACGAATTTTCTTATTGTACCTACAACATAAATAAAACAGAGGACACAAAAATAGAGTGTAAAATGTTATAGGCATAACCAGAACAAGTATGTATCGACGAACTATTTCCAACTTTTCTTTTAAGTAAATTACTAAAATTTATACCAAGATTCCATTCGTATGGTTTCTTCATTTTTCTAAAGGAAGACCAACTTGAAAATGAATTTCATCGCTTTTTTTTAAAAAAAATTTATTTATTTTAAAGCCGTGTTTAGAAAGCTATTCGTTGCAAATGATATTGAGCAACAATTCCATAGTGGCTCATTTATTTTGCAGATTTTTATTGGATTTTGAACCCACATTTAATATTCTAGTTTGTTTCACAAAAGTATACTTTTTGAAATCGAGAATATTATTATGAGATTTTTACGTAAGAGATTATCTTTGGGCCATATATCTTTGGGCTAAATCCGCGTTTTGTAGGGCCATTCGAGATCTTGGAGCGAGTCAGCTCTGTGGCTTACCGTTTGGTCTTGCCATCGTCTCTCTCCGTGGTCCATAATGTCTTTCATGTCTCTATGCTGAGGAAGTATTTAACGGACCCGTCTCATGTGGTGGACTTTGAGCCCTTGCAGCTGAATGAAAACTTGAGTTACGAGGAGAAGCCTGTGCAAATCGTGGCCAGGGAGGTAAAAGTTTTGCGCAGCAAGGAGGTGCCACTGGTGAAGGTTTTGTGGCAGAACCATCAGTTTGAGGAAGCAACTTGGGAGCGAGAGGACGAGATGAGAGTACTGCATCCAGAGCTCTTCCAGGATTAGAACTTTCGAGGATGAAAGTTTATTAAGGGGGAAGAGTGTGACGCCCTAAAGATTTGTGCATATATATATTTATAAAAAAAGAGAGAAAGAAAAAAAAAGAGATGGTTAATAGTTAAATTAAGGAAAAGAAAAGGGGATTTAGGGTTATAAATGAGGGTTTAGGAACTTTGGTTTGCATGCAAGAAAAAAAAAATCCTTTTTCTTTTTCTTTTCTTCTTCCTCCTTCCAGCCCTCATACAGACCCCCCTTCACTGTGCCTTTCCACCACCGCCTCCTCACGCCTCAGCCAGCGTGCCTCGTCGTCGTTAGTCATTGCTGCCCTCACAGGGTTTTCTTTTCTCTGGCCGACCTCATGTTTTCAGCTGCGCTCGTCTTCGCCATCGACCAAGCTCGAAGTCGCCGAAGCTGCTGAAGTCGTGAGGCGCTCGTCTTTGCCGTCGACTTGAAACGGCGATCAAACAGCCGAAGTCGCGACTTAGAGCCGCGTCTCTCTCTCGGCCGTGCCGTCCTCTCCGTCCGCAAGCCGCTAGTTCTGGTTGCCATCGGGTCGCGATGGTTCCGACCAATCTGTCAGTTGGGGTAAGTTTCGGTTCCCTTTTTGGCAGCCCATCGTCATTTAGGATTCTTGGGCCTAAGCTAACCTTCACCCATAGAATTTGTGGTTGGTTTCAGGAACATGTGGCAGTGAAGGAAGTTTTCGAGCGGAGTAAGGATTTGTTTTGGGTCAGTTCGTTATCCCAAGGTAAGTGATTTACTGCCGGTATTGCCTTAAGATCTTGATAAGCCTACTGGTCAAAAGGAAAATTTTTTATGTCACTGTATATATGAGTAAACTGTGAGGAAGTTTGATGTATGGGCAACTGTGATAAAGTTCGATGCTGATTCATGGCCTTGATTGCATGCTTATATCTATTTGAGATTTTAATGATTGTTAGTGTCAGGATTCATGATTGCATGCTTATGTCCATATGAGATTTTAGTGACTGTTAGTGTTACCATTGGGCTTGCACATCACAGGTTGTGAGCCTTCGAGCCCACACCCTATGTATCCTTTTTGGGATCACCAGTTGTGTATATGCCTGTGACCTTTGGTGTCACTACTTATGAAAGCGTGCTTTCGGGTTCGCCCCTTATGCCTATGCCTATGTCTATGTCTATGATGATGCCCTTGTGCACTTTGGTCCAATGGGAAGCCTAACAGATCACTGAGTGGGCCCAGTAGTGGGCTGCTTACTGAGTATACTTTTATACTCACCCTTTTTTTTTTTTTTTTTCAGGTAAGGGTAATGATAGACCGGCGCATGACAAGAAAGATCCGTGACCTAGCCATGAAGACAACTTACTGCTTCCACATTTAGTGTCATGTTTTGGAGTCTGGTTTAGGAGTTAGGCGTTTTAAACTCTTATGCAATATTCATTAATTTTATTATTTGACTATTTAATTATTTTTCATTTTAAAGTTGGGTTTAGGGGTACTCCGAACGGTAAATTTTCATTTTATTTTATTTTTGATTTAGTTTATTTGTTATTATTTATTTATATTTTCTTACCTTTGCTCATTTGAGCACTATTAAATAAAATTTCAGCTCTTTTATTTAATTGTTTAGAAAAAGGAAATGTACAGTTAAGCCTATGCATGCATAAAGTAGCGTCCTAGAGATAAGTAGGAAAGTAGGACGTTATAAATAGCCACTGACATTATTGAAAATATCAATTCCAATAGATCTTTTTTTTTAAAAAAAAAAATAGATTGTTCAAGCCATTAATATAATATGCCCATATTTTTAGGACCTTTTATATATAAAGTCCTACTATTATCCATATATAAAACTACAAAAACCCATTTTACATGGATTATTAACGCCCTACATAATGATGGAATTTTTATGCATGAAAGATTAGTTGTAAAAATATAGTCTAATCAATTAATAAATTAATATCAATTATTAATTACTATTAATTTTAATTAATAATCTAAAAATATATATTACTTAGACTAAATCAATTTCAATGGTTAAAAAACTAATACCTTTACCATTAATATTTTATATTAATTTAATTATTTAATATAAATTATTACTATTAATTATCATTATTCTAATTTATTTATATGAATTTAATTATTTTTAACAATTAATTTAAAATGTTTTTCATTATGTTTAATATAAAAATATTTCATTTTAATTGATATATATTAATTGATATGAAAATAAATTAAATAATACTAATTTAATTGATGACTACATTAATTAGTCTCTTGTGTTTAATTAATTAATTTATTTAATATTAATTTCTATATATAAAATTAGTAAATTATATATATATATATATAACTTTTGAATATTAATTATTATACATATTTAAACACATGTATTAATTATACCAAACATTTAAAATGTCAACATTCAAATCACATAATAAATAAATTATGATGCTCACGTAGTACTTAAAATTTTATGATATAGTTATAAATAGATCATTTGACGGAAAAATAACCTTCATACAATTGGAATCACATTCTTTATTTTTGATAAATATGCTACTTTGTTTGGGAAGGATTTGACAAAGATTAAACAAAATAAATAAATAAATAAAAGGGAGAAAAAAAAGAAGAAAAAGAAAAGAAAAGAAAAACTTCACTAAGAAATTTTGTACTTATAGTCAATAAGAAATGTGGGAAGATGGTTCTTTCCTTCTCTTTCTTTTTTTAGAACCATTAGTGTTTGGAATATATTTTTAAGTATTTAACTTAAAAAAATTGGAGTGTTTGACAATCACCTAAAATAGTTCTGGAAGTGTATTTTAAACAATTTTGATCAAAAGTATTTAAATAAAAATAAGTTTTTTTAAAAAAACATTTTTCTTCTTAAATCAATCCAAATGGACTCTACATATGGGGCAAGGAAGTAATTTTCTTTGCATTTGGTTTTATCTTTGTACTTTTGAAAAAAAATTATGTTCCAGTATCATTTTAGTCCTCGTGGTTTGGAGTTTGTTCAATTTAGTTGATGTATTTTTCAATAAATCTTAAATTTAGTTTCTCGAAATTGGTTCAATAATAATCATAATTTTCATGCAAGAAAATATAATATGTGAATAAAATTCCATAATTTATAGTAAAAAATGGTAATAGACAATATTTTTTTTAAAAAAAATAAACAATAAACTATTAGTAGATAATAAATATAAGATTTATGGAAAGTATATGGACTAAATGAGATATTTAAAAGTAGATGGACTAGAATTAAAGAAATTCCAAAATATAGAGATCAAAATGATATTTTAACAAAAAAAATTAATTTTAAATTATAACTGGATTTTATATTAAATATTAATTTTGGATTTCGAAAGTTAGAACTCCCAAAATTTAGGGGTATATATTGCTTTTGTGAAATTTTTTTTTTTGGATCTCTTTGTTTTTGATCCAGGTCTTAAATTTTAAAATATTACAATTTTACTTTTGTGCTTTGAGTTTATTTCTATTTGTTCCTTCAATTTCAAAATGTAACACTTTTACCTTTGAGTTTTGAGTTTCATTTCAATTTAGTCATTCATGATTTAAAATTTTAACTTAGATTTTTTTAGTTAGATACTCATTTTGATCCGTCCTTGATGTTAAAGTTTATTAATTGATTTAAAAAGAATTAAATTAATTATAATTCAATTAGTTTCGACTAAGTTTTCAACACTATTAAAATTAGTTAAAATATTGAAACCTAGGGACTAAAAAAAAACTAAACACAAATTCAATGGTAAAAATGTAATATTTCGAAACTTAAGAATACAAATGAAAATTAAACTCAAAATTTAGAGGTAAAAGTATAATATTTTGAAATATATGGACCAAATAGAAACTAGACTCAAAACCTAAAGAAATAGTGTATATTTGCACCCCTTGGTTTTTTTTCCCCTTGATTTTGAAATATATTTTGAAAGATATTTCCCCTTGATTTTCCCCCCTCAAATTCCTTAACCTCCCTGGTCCCTTATTTCCTTATCCATTTTTTCTTCTTTGGAAAAATATACTTTTGGTCCCTAAACTTTGAAAATAGTGTCTATTTACACCCTTAATTTGTGAAACTAACACTTTAGTTTTGAAGTTCAAGAAATAGTTCTAAATGGTCCTTATTGATTAACGAAAAATGACGTGGTAGTTAAGTTGGTGATTGTATATTGTTGAGTTGGACGATTTATTAATTTAATATTACATTTTTATTGTGAGGTGACTTTTTTTTCTCTTTCCCTTTTTCTTTCCTCTAGTTTTTCTTCTTCTGTCAAGTCTATCTCTTTCTCCCTCTATTGACAGTTTGAAACAAAGGAAGCTCCTTCTAGATTTTGAATAAGTATCTGGATTAAAAAATGTCATTTGTAGGCAGTGGTGAAGTGTTGAGCCATCATCGACTTTTAGTATTATGGGTGATTTTGGGTTAAAGGACATAATCAACTTTATAAGGTTCACAAAATATTTTATTAATAAAATGGTGAAAATCGAGTTAGAAAACCACACATTAGAACCTAATTAAGCATGAGAAGAGGGGTTTTTGGGCCAAAGGCCCAAACTGACTTGCTCACCTCACACTCGACCAAGGATGAAGTTGAGGTTGACCCTCATCGCTTGACAAATGGTACATACTTCCTATTTGGGCCTCAAAAAGAGGATAGTTTAGGTCAAAAGCCCAAACCAACCTCCTTGACCTCGACATTGACCAAGGATAAGACCGAGACTGAGCCTCCTAGCTTTGATGAATGGGGCATGCTAAATATATTTCTTAGTCAATCTGGCTCAATAATTAATGTAATATGACTCGAAAACCCTGATATAAATGCCCTAGGTTAGAATTTCACTATAAATACATAATTATGACTTCAGAGGAAGTAAGTCTATTCTAATACTTAAACTCTCTACTTTGTTACACAGTTATAAGTCTATTCTAATACCTAAACTCTCTACTTTGTTACACAGTTGCACTTTCTGACTTAAGCATCAGAGTCTATGTGGCAAGCACTACATTAGTGTGCAGATCTTTTAGTCTTACATGTCATGTTCTTTCCTAAATTATAAATTTACTGTTGTTATCACATGAAGGTCGGGTGCATTTTTTCCTATCCAAAATTTGGCTTCAAAACCTACAATTAGAGACCATCCTTAAAGAAAAGTACATAAATCAATTGATCAGATGATGGTTCAAGATTTGATAGACGACTAGATTTACCGTTGTAATAAGATTGATGAGATAAATCTTGATTTTGTTTTAAACGAAGGGTTTTGATACAAATTGTAGAATTGAGGGATTTTTCTATTTCAATAGGGATGTCATCTCTCACTCCAACCAATTTACATCAAATGATATTAACTTTCAGACTTAGTCCAAATTAGACTAATTTTAAATTATCTATCAAACTTTGAAATTAATATTTTAATAATCGATATAATTAATTGCTCAACATGATATATACATTTGTATGTTTGACTTGTAATTAAATATTTTGAGAATTAACATATATACATCTATTAAATGCAATGGTAAACTTTTTCTTCTTCTTTTTCTTTTTTTTTTTTGGAAGTTAGAAATAAATGTGTTTCACACAGTTTGTCAATTATACACACATAAAACGTAAATAGTAAAAAGGAGATCTAGGAAATAAACGTGTTGGTACAATCTTTCGAAATAACAACTAAATGATGAATGAATTCTTTATTAAACGATGTGAGACAAACTGAAACTAGACAATCGCTTATCAAACTCCCAACGATCGTTTACAAAACTCTATACGATCGCTTACACTCTCTACACGATCGCTGAGTAACACTAGACGATCACCCACAAACACCACGCGATCGCTTACAAGGTACTACACGATCGCTTACCAGATGTTATACGATCGCCTACCAAATGCTACACGATTGTTGAACTATGCTACACGATTGCTTATCTCTGCTACATGATTGCTTACGTAGAAGTAGACGATGAACGACATGCTACGATGACTTCTCCATGACAGAGACTTCCGAACTCCCACTCTCGAGAGCTCTCCTTCCTCACTCTTGATATTTAGTCTTCCCTCCCCTCCTTTCTGGTTTCTTTCCTCTTTTTAAACCTCAACTTCTTCCAACGACATTGAAAGTAATCCTTAACCGATTCAACCGTCGACTTCCCATTATCTCTTTTATTCTTTCTTTTTTGATACAACATAATTGGAGACCTATCATTACCTCCCCCCTCCACTTTTACCTTGTCCTCAAGATAAAGTTCTATCTGTCCAACTTCCTTTTTGACAGACTTCTTTATTTTCTCTTGAGCCACCCTCAAATGCTCCTAAAGTACTCGCAGGGCAGTATCCCATATCTTTATCCTACATTTCAGACTAACCCCTACCTTTGTCAGACTTGGATTCTTTTGCAGAGTAATCTTTCGACCCTCATGAACAAATGATATTGTTAGGTTCTGCCAATCTACCTCTATTTTTCCCAAAGAGTGTAGCCATTGCATCCCCAAAATCACGTCAACACTTTCCAACTCCTATGGTATGAAACTATCACACACTTTCCAATCTCCCAGTCTCATTTCCACATTTTTGCATACTCCCTTTCCTCGCAAAGCAGTTCCAGATCCCAAAACTATTTTGTAATTGGTTGTGTCTATGATGTTCAACTTGTTGGGATTGGTGTCCTAATTCTCCCGGAGTCTCGTTGTTTTGTAAAGATACACATTGTTTAATGAATAAAATAAGTGTTATTTAATTCTAGAATTTACTCATATCCAATAAACAAAACTCCTTATGTGAACTTAAGCATGTATATGTGATATACAAGTGGATCATGCCTTAAGTGATAACCTAAATAGATTTGTAGTAGAAGGATTAAGGTGGGATACCTAATCCTGGTGACACTACGGATACGACTCGCTTTGTAGAGGTTTGCAAGTGTTGTAAACTACTACAGATGGTAGATCCTAACCATTTATGTAGAGACGTGCGAGCGGGAGTGTCCTATACAAAGAGTTTGTATATGACCTAGACCACGAGATTATTAGACTCTGTATATAACGCTGTTGATACTAGAGACTACATCTCACGTAAACGACCATACGTTACACGACCTCAATCCTGAGTGTTTTGGGAACTCCTGCCTTTGAAGGCGGTCCTTTGATTAGTATGGGTGAGAGTGGCCAGATTGCCAACTCAACATGCCTATCTTTTTGGGGACTTGTCTGATCTGGGAGTTGGGAACTCAATCCACAAGATGGAATTCACTTCTTTCCCTAAGTAGGGATAAGTAGAGAGATTGCTCCCTTAAGGGCTGATTCCAGGGCTTGAACATAATGGCCACAACTTCTCTTTGGAAGAGAAGATCCAGTCATAGTAGGACTATGACTTATGTTCATTAGAGTCCACAATCTTTTGGAATAACAACTAAACGATGAATGAATTCTTTATTAAACGATGTGAGACAAACAGAAACTAGACGATCGCTTATCAAACTCCCAACGATCGTTTACAAAACTCTATACGATCGCTTACAGTCTCTACACGATCGCTGAGTAACACTAGATGATCACCCACAAACATCATGTGATCACTTACAAGGTACTACACGATCGCTTGCCCACTACTACACGATCGCTTACTAGATCCTATACAATCGCCTACCAAATGCTACACGATCGTTGAGCTCTGCTACACGATCGCTTAGTAGAAGTAGACGATGAACGACATGCTACGATGACTTCTCTATGATAGAGACTTTCGAACTCCCGCTCTTGAGAGCTCTCCTTCTTCACTCTTGATATTCAGTCTTTCCTCCCCTCCCTTCCGGTTTCTTTCCTCTTTTTAAACATCAACTTCTCTCAACGACATTGAAAGTAATTCTTAACTGATTCAACCGCCGACTTCCTCTTATCTCTTTTATTCTTTCTTTTTTGATAAAACATAATTGGAGACCTAGAAAAATAATAGAGATCTAAAAATTTAAGAAGAACTAAAAACTTCTTAGTGAAAAAAATAAAAATGATTAAAAAAAAAAATGAAAGAAGAGAGAAGAGAAATGAGAGAAATAAAAATATAAAAAATGAAAAGGATAATCGAATATTAAATGAAAAAATAATTTAAAAAGAAAAATAGTTAGGAGGGAAGGGAGAAAAAATGATAGATTGAGAAAGAATAGAGAGATAACAACTAAGTTTGTATATTGCATTAAATACTAATACTAGAAAGATACAAAGGCTAAATGAGCTTGCAAATAAATATAAAGTAGATAACATAATATTAAATACTTAGCAACTTCATAAAGGAGGAGAGGAAAATTTGAGTTGTAATATATGTGTGTTGATGTTTTCGTTTAGTCTCAATTTATGTTTATAAAGATTGGAATGACGAGTTTTTCTCCAAGCCCATGACTTTTTGTTCTTAATTTGTTATCTCCATTTACATCCATTAGTTTATTTACTATGTCTTCATCTTTCATTTATAGAAACTTATTCCAAACTTTAAGTAATTTAGTTGTCAAGACATGTACTATTGGACCTTAGTGAGAAGGGCATGGGCAACGACCATCTAGGCAAAATAGAGGAACAAAAAAGAAAAGAGAGGAAGAAGAAAGAAAGAAAGAAGAGCCACATCTACCATAAAAATGTAATATTATTAATAAATAGGTCGATTGGCTAATGTAATCGCAAAATTAACTCTCGCGTTATTTTCTGTTAGGGTAAATAACAATCCAAAAACTATTTAGAACTCTTTTTCAAAGTTTATGGACTAAAGTGTTCTTTCAAAATCTCTGATAACTTGTAGAAATACAAGTTATTGTATCCCTTTCTTTAGAATAATTCGGAAAATTTAGAAGAAAATGTGTTAAGTTGTAATTCATAGCAAATAATCCTACTTTGCGTCCATGTGTTTACAAAACTCTTAATCGTAAAAATTATAAAATTGGTCATTGTTGAATGCAGGATTTGAAGAAAAATGAAGAAAAATGGCCAAGGGAGCAAAAGCTGCAGCCTTGAGCACATAGGAAAAGATTAACTCTAACGTCTAGCTTTGCAAACATAGAAAACTACGCAATGAGATGAAACATGAAGAAAGAAAACGACAAACGCGTAGGCAGTAGATGTCACATCAAGATGCAAATTGGTAGCTGATTCAAGACATCCGCAATAGAGGAAATGAATCTGTGACGCGGGTAGTCGGGCGCAGCAAGACATGGAATTAAATGCAAGGTGTCGGTGCATCATTAGAGAGAGGCAAAGAACCTTTTTCTTGATGTCTATAAATAACCCATAAAAATTTGTCTAGTATGAGAGGAGATTAAAGGAAAATTTCCAAGAAATTGATCGAAGTTCTGAAAACCACCATTGCCACCATCAAGCTTTTCTTTGGAGAATTTCGAGTTAGCGCCTAGTTTTTTTTTCTCTAAAAAGGAGAAAGAAAGCCCACCACCACCATCATGCAGCCACATTGATGCAGCACCATCAGAACCACCATCATGCAGCCACATTAATGCAGCACCATCAGAGCCAAAGGAAACAAAAAAATGTGACCTGTGACTTGAGATCGTGTATTTCTTGCTTTTCATTACATTTTCTTAATATTTTTATTTTGTATTAAGTTGTTGAGATTGAAAAACTCTTTAACCTTAATATAAATACAATGTCTTCTATATTCTATCCATCCATATTTCTTTTTTTAAGAATGCATGGCTAAACTCTTAATGGGTTGAGGAAGATAAGCAAGATTTTTTAGTAAGTTGTACAAAAGTAGGCATTCATCGTGTTTAATGCATATATAGTGACTTTTTGAGACCAAACCGAGATATTGGTCTAGGTAAAAATTTAATCAAGTACTTGAGAGAGTATATGATTATGGAACACGTTAAACAAGAATAGAAGTAGCTTTAGAGATGAAGTTAACCTGTTCCACTCAAAACTCATCGCTAAGGGCGTTCATGGGTTGGGTTGGGTTGGTTCGAAATATTTTTTAGACTTAACTCAATTGTTCGGGTTTAAATTTCTTCAACCTAAAACCCTTATTAAAAAATGAACCTAACCCAACCCAACTATGAAATATTTGGGTTGGTTTGGTTCGGGTTAATCGAGTCATTTATTTAAAATTTTGTTCTAAAGTTTGTTCTTGTTCAAGTTCCTTCGGTTGAGCATTCTTCGGACGTCCTACAGTGATGGATGTTTGAGTTTACAAAGGGCACCGGTTCAGAATAGTGTTAGCCACAATCTACCTTTCCCTTATTAGATTCGGATTCGGCTTAGTAATCCCCTTCCTCAAAGAAATAAAACGTAAATATGAAATCTAATTGAATTATTTTGATATATTGAATTAAGATTAACTACTCAATTTCAATTTATATAGTGAAAATTTTCTTTCTAAAGTGCAAAGAAACTACTTTTAAGAGTTGTTGAAGAATAAATTATTCAAAAAATATTGGAATTAAATAAAATTAAAATAAATATATGTATAAATAATTGTGTTATAAGTAACAAAAAATATATGTTTTAAAGTTAATAATAAATTTGGGTTGGTTCGGGTTGGTTTGTGTTATATTAGATGAACCCATGAACCAACCCAACTCATAAAATTTTCATTTATTTGAATCCAACCCAACCCAAATGAGTTGATAACCCGGTTTGGGTTGGGTTGATCGGTTTTTTGGGTCATCGAGTTTTTTGAACACTTCTACTCATCGCATGCATCCTAGAGATAGAACATTGTGGCTCAAAATATTGAGAAGTGAAGTTCACTACTTTATGAGTTTATAGCATGAACACATGACTTATATACTGCTTAGGAAAATGTTAGTGGGTCTTTTTCAACCCTATCTAGTCATTGATACTTTCCCTATTTTTAACAAACGCTGCTTCATTTAGTGATTATACTTGTCATGATACATTCATCATCATTCACACACTTATCATCATCGACTCTATCAAACTTGTACGTAATTCATTAGCTAGGAAACAACACTTCATGGCATACTTAAAAACAAACTACTGAATTAAGATCAAACAATAATTTCATCGCATGTTAGTCTTACGTCGTTGAGTTCGACCTCGGAGCTCACAAAGACTACCCTTTTAGACTTGCACTTGGGTTTGAATAGGAAAACATTGCGTTCAAAATAGATTATTCATCACATTTAGGATTCAAAGCACGCCATAAGACTATTATATCATCACACCATTTTAGAGCGCAACAAATTTTTGGCGCCGTTGCGAGGGACGACGGTAATTGATTTGTGCTGAAATTCTTGTTTTCAATTTTCGTAGGACTTCGATTTTAGGTATATTGCACCCTCGTTTGTGGAGTGATGCAAACATTATATGAGTGAAGACAAGAAGTTTGAACCTATATATGTCCCTGAGATCGAACAAACTTTCCATAGATGCATAAGAACAAACCAGAAGAAACGATAGATAAATAAGGCTTGAACAATGTGAGATCTGTTGGGATTGGTGTCCTAATTCTCCAAGAGTCTCATTGTTTTGTAAAGATACACATTGTTTAATGAATAAACTAAGTGTTATTTAATTCTAGCATTCACTCATATCCAATAAACAAAGCTCCTTGGTTATCTTATGTGAACTTAAGCATGTATATGTGATATACAAGTGGATCATGCCTTAAGTGATAACCTAAATAGGTCTGTAGTATAAGGATTAAGGTGGGATACCTGATCTTGGTGACACTATGGATATGACCCACTTTGTAGAGGTTTGCAAATGTTGTAAACTACTACAGATGGTAGACCTGACCATTCATGTGGAGACGTGCGAGCAGGGGTGTCCTATACAAAGAGTTTATATAAGACTTGGACCACTAGATGATTAGACTCTATATATAACGCCGATGATACTAGAGACTTACATCTCACCTAAATGACCATAGGTGACATGACCTCAATCCTGAATGTTTTGGGAACTCTTGCTTTTGAGGGCGGTCCTTTGATTAGTATGGGTGAAAGTGGCCAGATTGCCAACTCAACATGCCTACCTTTTTGCGGACTTGTCTAATATGGGAGCTGGGAACTCAATCCAGAAGATGGAATTCATTCATTTCCCGAAGCAGGGATAAGTAGAGAGGATTGCTCCCTTAAGTGCTAATTCCGGGGCTTGAACATAGTGGCCACAACTTCTCTTTGGAAGAGAGGACTCAGTCATAGTAGGACTATGACTTATGTTCATTAGAGGGATCAGTGGTACTTAAGAAGTTAGATGTAACTACAGAGGCATAACGGTTATTGGTCCAACTGTACTTACGAGCGATCTGTGAAGGGTTCTCACACTTCTGATTGGTTAAGATGGACACACAATATATCTGTGGTAAGGAGAGTTCAACTGTCGGCCTTTAATAGAGTGTTTGGCAGTTAACGGATGGTGGATCCCGTGACTAAAGAGTTTAATCAGCTATTCATGTATCGTTGGAGCTTCGAGCTACAGATCCATAAAGAGAGTTCTCCGGCTTGTGTATGTTTTAACGTAGGCCAAGGTATGTTGTGAATTCATTACAAAAGTTAAGTTTCTAATGTTGAAGCATGAATTCTGGAGGAAGGCTATGATAGAATGAGTCCTTATGTAAATGGCATGCAATGATAATTAATTTCATGCTAGGAAATAACCCGGTACTGAAGGACACAGAGAAGGTATCTGGGTAATAGTACCTAAGGTATTGACGGTACTTAGAAAACTCCACGTGCACGTAGGTAGTTCTGAATAAGAGGTCGAAGTATGGGTCTCCTAGGCCATATACCCTCAAAGGGAGGCCGAAGTATGGGTCTCTTGGCCAGTAACAGACGTTAGGAGCTAGATCGAAGTAGGCTCGTTCTCAACTAAGGAATAATGATGTCTAATGATGTCTAAGAATGGTTGTCAATGTTTATGTTTAAAGGAAAATGCTTGAGATGCTCATCGGTATATTTACATGTTTATAGTGATGTGAATATGATTCTATAGTCACTCACTGGGCTACTAGCTCACAGATTTTCTATGTTTTTCTTTTCCAAGTAGCGGTCAGATTCCTCAAGGTTGATCTTACTGCTGCTTGCCACTGAAAGGCTCGGCTTGTTAAGAAGAACTTAGGTTGATAGTCTGTTTATGTACACATGTTTTGAGAGGGACTAGGGCTTTGTTAGTGATGTTTGGGCCCAACTGTAAATATTTTACCCGTAGATGTTATGTCATGACTGTTTGCATGTGTTTATATAATCTTTTGTAGAACCTTGTGGAGGCATGCTGTATGCGTACATTATTAATGTTTAACATGTTAGTATTTAGGTTAGAAGGCTAAGGTGGTGAGTGCTGGCAGTAGCGCTAGTAACTACCACCGTCATATCCTCTTCTAGATTAAGAGGGTAATCTGGGAGGGAGTGTGACAAGTTGGTATCAGAGCATAAAGTTTTGGGAATAAGAGGGAAAGTTCATGCATAAGTCTAAGTCCCTAAAGTGTGAGTTCCTAACATGTGTACATTGTAATAGGTGGAATGTCGAGGCAAAGTGGTAGACAGAGTAAGCAGACAAGAGGCAGGAATACTGACCCTACCATTAAGGGTCCAGAGGTTAGAAAGAACTCACCGGGTGGAAAGAAGAAGGTGAACGATCCCCCTGGGCCAGGAAACGACGTTTGAGGGAGAGTCTAATACTCCCCAGGCAAGGGCAGATTCTCAGCTAGAAGATATAGTTTTTGACAGGATAGCGCAGAGGTACAGATTCGATGTTATGGCCAGAGTTCAGGAAGGCCTTCGAAGACAAATATTACCCCAGCTCATTTCGAGATGCGAAAATGGATGAGTTCCTCAAACTAACGCAGGGAACGATACCGGTGGCAGAATATGAGCATAAATTTACAGAGTTATCGCAGTATGATCTACTGATTATTGCTGAGGAAAGAGATAGATGCAGGAAGTTTGAATAAGGTTTGAGAAAAGAAATTAGAACTCCGGTGACATCTACAGCTAATTGGCTAGACTTTAACCAGTTAGTAGAAACGGCGACACGGGTCGAGCGGAGTTTGGCAGATGATGAGCAGTTGCAAAGGGGCAGTGAGGCTGTAGTAGGGCCTAGAGACAGGGGATCCCGACCTCCAATTGCAATTCAGACTAGATGGAAGCCAATTCAAGGGTACTGAGTTGGCAAGGATCCAAGAAGAGGAAATCGAGACCCTCAGCTAGTGCAAAAATCCGACCAGAGATGCCACGAACTGGTAAGTCGATAGCTAGCATAGACAGGAAACCGACGTGCCCTAGTTGTGGCAAGAGGCATTTTGGAGTATGTTAACAATGGTAGAGGGGTATGTTTCCAATGTGGACAGGCAAGGCATTTCAAGAGAGACTTTCCCTAGGTGAACAGGGATGCCCCAACAGCATAACAGACCAACTCCCAGACAGTTAACCAACCCAAGGGTGCTGGAAATCGAGGCGAAGGATCAAGTGGTTCCAGAGAGAAGAGTGTCATAGGTCGACCCCAGCAATAAGGGCGAGTGTATACCATAACACACCAAGAGGCAATGGAGTCTCTAGATGTTGTGCGGACGGTAATGTCATTATGTGGCAGTCTGCATATTTTTTTATTTGACCTTGGTGCCCTACATTCATTATTATCCAGCATGTTTACATCTAGTATAGATAGGTTGTTTTGAGCCTATTCTGAAGAGTTATATATCTCTACCTCTTTTGAAGATGGGATAATAATAGATAAATGTTATAAAATTGTGAGATGCTGATAAATGGTCAGGACTTTTATGTTGTTAATTCCCTTAGAGTTGTTAGAGTTTGATGCGTATCTAGAGATTGATTTCCTAAGTAAATATCATGCTTCAGATAGACTGCTACAAGAAAGAAGTAAGGCTCAGAAAATCAAATGGGCAGGATGCAATGCTGGCGGAGGAAACAAAAGATTAACTGTGGGAATTTGATATCAGCAGTGAAAGCTAGAAGCTGTTATGAAAGGGATGTAAAGCCTATCTGGCTCATGTAGTGATTGCTCAAGGGAAAGAGCTGAACCCAAAAGATGTCCCCGTGGTAAATGAGTTTTGGAATGTATTTCCAGAGGAATTATCGGAATTGCCACTCGATAGAGAAGTGGAGTTCACTATTGACTTAATTCTAGGGACAACTCCTATATCGCAGGCACCTTATAGAATGGCCTCAACTGAGTTAAAAGAATTAAAGGTTCAGCTGCAAGAGTTAATTGACAAAGGATACATTCGACCTAGTGTATCGCCTTAGGAGCTCTGGTGTTATTTGTAAGGAAGAAAGATGGTACACTTAGATTGTGTATCGACTATAAACAGCTGAATAAGGTAACAATTAAGAATAAATATCCATTACCATGCATTGATGATTTGTTTGATCAGCTAAGAGGAGCCACAGTGTTTTCAAAGATAGACCTGAGATCGGGTTATCATCAATTGAAGGCGAAGGAAGCTGACATTCCTAAAACCGCATTTAGAACAAGATATGGACATTATGAATTTCTAGTAATGCCATTTGACTGACAAATGCCCCTGTGGTATTCATGGACCTTATGAACAAGATATTTCTTCCCTACTTGGACCAGTTCGTGATAGTATTCATTGATGATATATTGGTATATTCTGGCAGTAGGGAGGATCATATGACCCACCTGAGGATAGTATTGAAGACGCTGCGAGATAGGCAGTTGTATGCTAAGTTCAATAAATGTGATTTTTGGTTAGATCGGGTTATATTTCTGGGGCCTATTGTTTCAGCAAATGGTATCAATGTAGATTCCCAGAAGACGGAAGCAATAGTTAATTGGGAACGACCCATAACTGTTTCAGAGATACGCAGTTTCCTAGGTTTGTTAGGTTATTATCGGAGGTTTATGGAGGGTTTCTCTAAGATAGCCCTTCCATTGACGAACCTGACCAGGAAAGGCACGAGGTTTGAGTGTCGTCGGAGTGTGAGCATAGTTTTCAGGAGCTGAAACGGAGGTTAGTATTAGCGCCAGTGCTTACCTTGCCTGTTCCAAGTAAGGAATTTGAGATTTATTATGACGCATCCCGACAAGGATTGGGATGTGTGTTGATGCAAGATGGGAAAGTGATTGCATATGCCTCTTGTCAACTTAAAAGGCACGAGAGCATTTATCCTACGCATGATCTGGAGCTAGCAGCAGTTGTTTTGGCTCTGAAGTTGTGGACACATTAATTATTTGGAGAGCATTGCAGAATATTCACAGATCACAAGAGCTTAAAATATATTTCTGATAAAAAAGAGATAAATTTAAGACAAAGAAGATGGATTGAGCTGATCAAAGATTATGACTGTTCCATCGAGTACCATCCTGGTAAGGCTAATGTTGTAGCGAATGCGCTAAGTAGGAAATCCTCGGGACCCAAGGCCATTCTTGGCTTAATGAGAGGAATGTTATTGCAGGAGTTCAGGAATTCTAGAACTGCCTTATCAATGGGACAGTCAGAAGGAGTGATAGCTACATTCCAGGTAAGGCCTACCTTAGTAGAAGACCTTAAGCAGAATCAGTTGAAAGACCCTGATCTTTAGAAGATTGTTAATGATGTAAGTAAGGGAATCAGAGTTGACTTTCAACTGAGAGCGGATAATGTACTAGAAAAGGAGGGAAGAATGTGTGTGCCTAGTGAGCTACACTTAAGCAAGCTATTCTGGAAGAAGTACATAGTTCCGCTTATGCTATGCATCCAAGGAGCACCAAGATATATAGAACTTTGAAGAGATCTTACTGGTGGCCTGAGATGACGAAAGACATAGCAGAATATGTGGACCGATGTTTAGTCTGTCAACAAGTGAAACCTAAAAGACAAAGACCAGCATGATTACTCAACCCACTCCCAGTGCCTGAGTGGTAGTGAGAGCATGTGACAATGGACTTTCTGTTTGGATTGCCTAAGACGCCCTCAGGATACGATGGCATTTGGGTAATGTCGATAGACTAACCAAGACAACCAAGTTTATACCAGTAAAAGTTACTTTTACACTAGACCGTCTAGCTAAGATTTATGTGGATAGGATAATCAGTCAATATAGCCCCAGTGTCGATAGTGTCAAACCGAGACTCGAGGTTTACTTCAAAATTTTGGCCTAGTTTACAGAAAGCTATAGGCACTAAACTGCATTTCAGTACAGCTTTTCATCCACAAACAGATGGACAGTTGGAAAGAACTATACAGACACTGGAAGATATGTTCAGAGCTTGTGTATTACAATTCAAAGGAAGTTGGGATACGCAATTTCCGTTGATCGAATTTGCATATAACAATAGCTACCATTCTAGTATCGGAATGGCTTCCTATGAAGCATTGTACGACTGACCTTGTAGAACCTCAGTATGCTAGAACGAAGTCGGAGAACGACAATTATTGGGTCCAGAATTAGTTCAACAAACAATAGAGAATGTGAAGCTTATTAGAGATAATCTCAAGGCAGCTCGCGATAGATAAAAGAGCTATGCTGATAAGCGAAGAAGAGAACTAGAATTTGAAGTAGGAGATTGGGTATTTCTTTGGTTGTCCCTATGGAAAGGAATTCTCCAGTTCGGGAGGAAAGGGAAGTTAAGTCCGTGATACATTGGACCATATGAAATTGTGGAACGAGTTGGTCCAGCAGCATATAAATTGTAGTTGCCGATAGAGCTAACTTGTATTCATGACGTATTTCATGTGTCAATGTTAAGGAAATATATGCCTGATCCTATGCACATACTAGCAGTACAACCAGTATAGCTCAAAGAAGATTTATCTTACGAGGAAGAGGCCATTAAGATTTTAGACAGGAAAAACCAGGTACTTAGAAATAAGACAATTCCTTTGGTGAAGGTGCTATGGCGTAATCATGGGATCGAGGAAGCAACCTGGGAACCTGAAGAGCAAGTGAGGAAGAGATATCCTCAACTTTTCAAATGATATATCAGGTAAATTTCAAGGACAAAATTTCTCTTAAGGGGGAGGTGATTGTGAACCCCGAACTCTAAGTTTCCTAGATAAGCATGTTTAGCCAAGAGAATGTTATAATAAATATTTGATAAGTGGAGATCCATGTTTATTTACAGGAGTTATGGAGGAAGGGAAGGAAAAAAAATTAAATGAAGGAGCTCACTAATTGGTTTTGACTGGAAGCACTAAGTGCGGGGTGATGTGGCAGTTTAACCATTGAACTTGGCAGGCGGTAGGAAGAATAAAAGAAAGCGGAGCTTCAGAAGCTTGGTTTCTGCAAATGGCATGAGAAAATTAAGTGAAATCAGTGCCATTTGAAAGATAGGAGAATATAGTTTTCGAGGTTTTTTTGCTGGAGAAAGATCTCAGGAAGAGAAGAACAAAAAGTGAAGAATTTGCAAGAGGGGCAGATTCTCAGATTAATCAGGGCCTGATGTGAATATTGGAAACTCTAGGCCAAACTACAAGGAATTGTTGGCTGATATTTTAAGATAAAAAAGTTACTCAATTCTAAACAAGTTTGTAGAAGGAAGTTTCTTGAAAAGAGTTCTGTATTTTGAGTTATGAATTTTTGAATTTGAAACAGAAAATTTGTACGTAAGCAGTCAGTTGCTTGGGAAGATCAAGTAAACAACTCACTGTAGAGAGCTAAAGCGAGATAAGGAGGATGAGGATCTCACTCAAGATGATAATCTTGCTGATTTTTATGCTAAATCTCGCTCAAGAAGAAAATCTCGCTAGAATTTTGGACTGAATCTCGCTGGTGTGGAAACAAATCTAACTAGAGGTGGTAACTCTCGCTATGTTGAAGTCTTGCTAATGAAATACTTGATCTCGCTCATGAGGATGAACTCGCTCATGATGATTATCTCGCTAGTAATGCTGATTTGTTGATGAAAGTTAGTAAACAAATTATCTGAAGTATTTTCCTGAGAATTCTAAGGAATTTAACCGGGAATTATGTCCTTTCAGGCCAAGAAGAGCTAGGAGAGGTGTATAAACCATTAAGAGCCCGATGAGCTGTGAGTGACTAAATGAACTTAATGCTTTCAATACTTATTCATATAAGACCATGTAAGTTACGGTGATGTTGATGATGAATTTATACTTCCTCAAGCAACAAATGTTTAATGAATAGCTTAGCGTATCTTCTCTGGCTTGTATATGTTTTAATGCAGGCCAAGGTATGTTGTGAATTCATTACAAAAGTTAAGTTTCTAATGTTGAAGCATGCATTCTAGAGGAAGGCTATGATAGAATGAGTCCTTGTGTAAATGGCATGCAATGATACTTAATTTGATGCTAGGAAACAACCCGGTACTGAAGGACACAGAGAAGGTATCTAAGTAATAGTACCTAAGGTATTGATGGTACATAGAAAACTCCAAGTGCACGTAGGTAGTTCTGAATGAGAGGCCAAAGTATGGGTCTCCTAGTCCATATACCCTGGGAGCTAGAGCGATGTAAGCTCATTCTTAACTAAGGAATAATGATGTCTAATGATGTCTAAGAATGATTGTCAATGTTTATGTTTAGAGGAAAATGCTTGAGATGCTCATCGGTATATTTACATGTTTATAGTGATATAATACATGGTGTAATATGATTCTGTAGTCACTCACTAGGCTACTAGCTCACAAATTTTCTATGTTTTTCTTTCCCAGGTAGCGGTCAGATTCCTCAAGGTTGATCATGCTGCTGCTTGCCACTGAAAGGCCCGACTTGTTAAGAAGAACTTAGGTTGATGGTCTGTTTATGTACATATATTGTGAGAGGGACTAGGGCTTTGTTAGTGATGTTTGGGCCCAACTGTAAATATTTTACCCGTAGATGTTATGTCATGACTGTTTGCATGTGTTTATATAATATTTTGTAGAACCTTGTGGAGGCATGCTGTATGCGTACATTATTAATGTTTAACAGGTTGGTATTTAGATTAGAAGGCTAAAGTGGTGAGTGCTGGCAGTAGGACTAGTAACTACCACTGTTATATCCTCTTCTAGACTAAGAGGGTAATTTGGGAGAGGGTGTGACAGTAATGTTCATTCATGATTGTAATTTGGAATGATCTATTTTCTGCTGCTCATGGAAATCTCGAGTTTGATTTCCTTCAAGATCAACACAAAAACCCCGTAGCACTAAATGTGATTATGCTATTAGCTATTCTGTTGATTCTTTTCTAAACTCGACAATGGGGTAAGCACCAATCCCATACTTCTTACAAATGATCGCAATAGACCGATTAGAGATTATGTTTCACCCAACCTATATAACTTTTCACCAGACATCATGCAACCATTAGCAGAAGGTACCAAATTTGAAATGAAATCAATATTGTTGCAGATGATCCAAACAGCCGGACAGTTTGGAGGCGTGCCAAGAGAAGATCCTTAAACCCACCTAAAGAGCTTTGTTAGAATTTGCAACTCCTTTGTGATTCCAAATGTCACAACTGAGGAAAATCGATTATTATTATTTTCATTCTCTCTGAAAGATAAAGCAAGATAATGGGCGTATGAATTAGAATCGGATGAAATCACATCATGTCGATAGAAGGTGGCGAAATTCATGAAGAAGTTCTTCTCTCCTATGGAAAATAAAAAGTGGCAAATAGACATCATTAATTTTAAACAAAGAGATCAGGAAACCTTGAGTGATGCTTGGAAGAGATTCAAGAAATTAGTTAAAAATTGCCCTCATAACGCTTTGTTAGATTGTGTGCAAATGAAAATTTTCTATGATGGACTTATAGAAGCATCATAGACCACAACTAACTTTGTGGCGGAAGGTGGCTTGCTACAAAAGACATGCAATGAGGCAAATGTCATCTTAGACTGGATCTCACAAAACCATGAAGATTGGGAGGACAATGGGTTTGGATTGTGGTCAAGTTCAAAGAAGGAAATAATTCGAGAACGGATAATGATACCATTGTTGAAAGAACCCCTGTGAAGGGGATTACAACGGAAGTGGATCATGCCAAAAACCCAATCGTTTTTAAACAAAAATATACAACATGCTTAAAAAAAAAAAACAAAATGATAGGAAACCTTACCTTTGAAGACATTCTTAAAAAGGAATCCCACAAACACAACCACGAAAGAAACTCCGGTATTCTTTGGTGAGAATCTAGGAGGTGTGGGCTCTGAAGAGGTTTTGGGATTGAGGGAGAATGAGAAAAGAATTGAGAGGAAAAACCTGGGAAGACAAAAAACTTTTCAGAGAAAAAACTTACGTTCTGTGTATCTCTAACCTTTTTCTCTATCAGACCCCTCCACCACTTTTTCACGTGAATGGTGGAGAGAAAAAGGTGTATGAGGGAGTTATAACTCTCTCCCCTTTATTATTTTTTTTAAAAAAATAAATAATTAGAAAAATTATTTAAATAATAAAATAATAAATAATTTTAATTCATAATTAAAATTATAACAAAAGTATATAATAACTAACTTATTATATATTATGCAATCATGTGTTATATCATATATAAAATATAACATATAGTTCAAAATTGTATCATATACAATATATAACCTAGAGTTTCTTTTCTCTTTCTTATGGTATTTAATATAAATCATATTTACATTAAATTTTAATTATATGAATCTATATATATATAAATCATATTTACATTAAACTTTAATTATATGAATCTAATTCATATAATTAACATTTGAATCATATTCAAACATTTAATTCCTCTCATAAATTATTTATATTATATTGTATCAAATACATTATAGTAATTATATCATATATAATTATATAAACTTAATTATGTCATATATAATTAATTCCCTCAATTAATTTGAACAATTCAAATTAATCCAAAACTTGATTCTCTTAAAATCCAATGAGCTACCGAGAGGACCTCATGGACCTGTAGTTTGAAGCTCCAACGGTTCATGAATAATTAATTAAATTTTTCACCATCCGTTAACTGTCGGGCACTTCATTAAAGACCAACAACTGCACTCTTCGTATTAGACATATTTTTGTGTCTATTGGATATAACCAATCCACAGTATGACAACCCTTCACAAAATGCTCGTAAGTACAACTGGACTAAATTTCCATTTTGCCCCTATAGTTACATCTAACTCCTTAAGTACCAAGGATTCCTTTAATGAACAATAAATCATAGTTCCACTATGACTAACCCTTCTCGGGCCAGGAGAGGGTGTGGCACCACAATGTTCAAGCCCTGAAATCAACTCTTAAGGGAACAATTTATCTATTTACCCCTGCTTTGGGAAGGAATGAATTCCATCTTGTGTAGCTATGTTCCTAGCTCCCTAATCGGACGAATCTCCAAAATGGTAGGCATGTTGAGTCGGTGATCTGGCCACGCTCACCCATACAAATCAAAGGACTGCCTTTATAGATAGGAGTTCACAACTCATATAAGATTCATATCGTGTTACTTATGATCATCTTGATGAAATGGAAGTCTCTATTAAGAATGGTGTTATATAATGAGACTACTCATTTCATGGTCCGGTCTTATATAAACTCCTTTGTATAGAATATCTCTGCTCACATGTCTCTACATGAATGATCAGGATCAAATCATTTGTAGCAATTTATAACAATTGTAACATCTACAAAGCAGGCCATACTCGTAGTTTCACCAGGATAAGGTATCTAACCTTATCCTTCTACTATAAACCATTTAGGTTATCACTTAAAACATGATCCATCCGTATGTCTTTACATACATGTTTAAGTTATGAGATAACCATGGAACTTAGTTTATTGATTTGTGATTAATGAAACAAAAAAATAGAATAAAATATCATATATTTTATTAAATGAATAATGAGTTTGTACATAACATTCACAAACTATAGGACCCTACGAGATTTAGGGCATCAAACCCAACAATTGCATCATTACAAATGTAAGTGAATGCAATGACGAAACTACTACAAGCCATGACAGTGAACAATGATGGCATGGAGACTAGTAACCAGTTGGGACCAATGAACCAAGTAACTGGCCTAGAATGCGTAGTATGCGGTGGATCGCACGCCTTTGAGATGTGCCCGCATAACCCACAATCCGCATGCTTCATCAAGAACAATTCAATCTCAAATACTTACAATCTAGACTTGAGAAACCACCCAAATTTCTCTTGGAGGGGAGGGGGGAGGGGAATCAGCAGCCACATGCGAACCAACATGGCAATCAAAATATGACTAGAAATGGACCACCTGGGTTCCATCAGGACAATAGAGACACTAGCAAATTCCAAGTTCATCGCAATAGCCATCAACTTTATCATCCCTATTGAAGAACCTACTCAAGGAGTAGATATAAAAGAATAAAGCCCTACTTCAAAGTCAGACATCATTTATCAGGAATTTAGAACTTCAAGTAGGTCGGCTTGTAGGGGAACTGAAAAATAGATCACAAGGAACCTTACCATTGTTCCACATCATGCAGGGAACTTAGGAAAGGAGTAATGTCACGCGGTGACATTGAGAAGTGAGAGACCATGAAAAGAGAAGTCTAGAAGAAACAATTCACCAATAGAATCATCTACTGAAAAGATTAATGGTTTTTTTGACCAATTGTCCAAAATCAACCAACATAGAATTCAAAAGCATATAACTCGATGCCAGAAAACCAAGAAAGTGAGCACATTGAATCATCCGAGAATGCATCAATTTCAAATGCATCAGTAGAGATGTGATCACCTCCTTATCCACAAAGGTTAAAGAAAAAGAATGATGGGGGGTCCATTTCAGCACTGCTTAGATGTGTTAAAACAGTTGCAAATCAACATTCCATTGGTAGAAGCATTGGAATAGATGTCATCATATGTGAAATTTTTGAAAGATGTTCTCTTTAGGAAAAAGAGGATTGATGGATTTGAGATGGTGGCTTTGACACGCGAGTGTTGCGCCATGATACAAGAGAACATCCTAACAAAGATGAAAGATCCTAGGAGTTTCACCATTCCTTGCTCCATTGGAGGCGTTGACATAGAGTAAGCCCTATGCGATCTGAGGGTCAGCATAAATTTGATACCCTTATTCGTCTTCAAGAAGCTAGGAATTGGAGAAGTAAGGTCAACTATAGTGACCTAGTAAATGGCGGATCGATCTTTGACGCATCTTGAAGGAATGATTGAAGAGTGAGAATTGATAAATTCATCTTGCCCGCAGACTTCATAATCTTAGACTATGAGGCATATCAAGATGTACCCATCATTTTTGGCAAACCATTCTTCCCTATCGGCGGACATAGATTGACATGCATAAGGGTGAAATAACAATGAGGTTAAATGGACAAGAGGTAAAATTCAACATCCTCAAAGAAACGAAATACCTTGATGAAATGAACGCATGTCACGTGATTGATGCAGAAGACGAATGGTCATGTGAAATAAATCTTGAAAGAGATTTTTAAAATGAAGAGACTAAAGTGAACGAACAGCTCTCTGACATGTGCTATGCGGCGAAAGTATTTTAGAGGAACTTTGAGCCTTTGGACTTAGGTGACCGAGAAAGTAAGGTTAAGTCTTCACTGGAGCAGCTGCCCGTATTGGAAATGAAAATTCTCCCTGCTCATTTAAAGTATGCCTTTCTCGGTGAAAGAGAAATTTTGCCTATTATTATTTCAGCCACGCTTACTCCAGACAATGAAAAACCCTTCTGAGAGTTTGAAGAAATACATTCAATCCATTGAATGGACCCCACGGACATAAGAGGAATCAACCCCTCATACTGCAAGCATAAGGTAAGGCTCGAAGAAGGAAAAGAGGACTCAATCGAACATCAACATAGACTTAACCCTGTAATGAAGGAGATGGTGAAAAAGGAAATAATCAAGTGGTTGGATGCGAAAATTATTAGAATAAAAAACACACATGCGGAAACAAATTGGATCTTAAGCACTCTAAATTTCATTAATTTTAACAATAAAACATGCATGCAAATAACTTTGAAATTAGGGTTTGAGTTACAACCTTTGTAGCTCCAAATTAATCACCAATTCTGCTCCAATGTCCTCACAAACCGACTGTGAGCCATCATGAGAGTCTTTCCGACTATTTTTCAGCCTTAAAACGGGATGGTGGGATCCAATGAGTAACTTTGTAGTAAGGGTGTTCATAGGTTGAGTTGGGTTGGGTTGAAAGACTTTTTAGACCCAAACTAATTGTTCGAGTTGTAAATTTTTTCAACCCAAATAACCTTTATTAATAAATGAACCCAACCCAACCTAACCATGAAATATTTGGGTTGGGTTGGTTCCGGTTAATCGGGTCATTTATTTAAAATTTTGTTCTAAAAAGTAACAAAAAGTAAATATGTAAAAATCTAATTTAATTATTTTCATATATTGAATTAATATTAACAACTCAATTTCAATTTATATAGTAATTTTTTTTAAGTGGAAATAAACTACTTTTAAGAGTTGTTAAAGAATAAATTATTCAAAAAATATTGGAATTAAATAAAATTAAAATCAATATATGTATAAATACTTGTGTTATAAGTAATAAAAAATATATTTTAAAGTTAATAATAAATTCGGGTTGGTCCGGGTTGGTTTGGGTTATATTAGGTGAACCCATGAACCAATCCAACCCATAAAATTTTCATTTATTTGAACCCAACCCAACCTAAATGAGTTGATAACCCAACCCAAACTGCATGCGTTGGATTGGATTGATCGATTTTTTCTGGTCATCGAGTTTTTTGAACACCCCTACTTTGTAGGGATGAATTTAGTAGAGAAATTGAGAGAGAATTGAAGACTTAATTTCTAAAACTCTTTTAGAATCTTTAAGTTGCCGAGAAGAATTTGTTTTTCAACTAACTTGAAATTCACGAAATGACCAAGAAGAATTAATCTCTATCAAAGCATCCTATTTATAGAGAAATTACATGAAATTCATGCAAAATTGAGTTAACCAAATTTTGACACTTTAAAATGCACTCAATTTAGTGGGATAAATGGCATTTTGTGGAATCAACACTTTGCAAAATGAATTATTCACTAATTCATTAAAAGTTGGATTTTTCCACTGAAAAATATTTTTTGATCTTTCCAATAAGCGAAGTCAACATTGACTTTTGACTATTTTGAAATCAACATTTGACTTTAGTCAATATTAAATACAATTTTAATTCAAAATTAATTCGAAACTATTTTTGGAATTTTCTACTTAGTGAAGTCAAATTTTAATCTTTGACCTTCAAAGCTTGGTGAAGTCTAACATTTGACTTTGTCCAACTTTGATTAATTCATTTAATTCAAAATTAATTCAAATAATTAATTAAACAAGTTAATTAATTTAATTTAATATTCAATTATTAAATCTATACTAATCCCAATGAATCCTCATTCATAGTTTGATATTTAAATCTTATCTAAATATCTTCAACTCTCTCTTTATCATTCAATTCTTAAATGAATGATACGCCGTTAAATATATCGCATATATTTATGTTTATTCCCTAATTCGAATATGAACAATTCAAACTCACATTTCACGTTGCTCTAAGGTTTAGTCCGATATGAGCTAGCAGGGGGACCTAATGGACCTATAGATCATGAGCTCTAAAGATTCAAGATTAATCGGCTAAACTCTTTAACCTAATAAAGTAACAGTCATTTACTATCGGGACACTCAACTAAAGCCCAGTAGCTACACTCTCCTCACTGTATATATATTTATGGAGGAATCATTGTGATCCAAAATTAGAACAATGAATTGATACCCAGTTGGATTGTCACTAGGTGGAGAATATGTATAGATTACAGGAAATTGAATGCAACAACTAAAAAGAACTATTTCCCATTATCGTTTATCAATCAAATGCTTGACAGGCTAGCTGGAAATTACTTCTTTTGCTTCTTGGATGGATATTCGGGGTATAACTAGGTAATGATCACAACAAAAGATCAGGAAAAGACTACATTCACATGCATGCCCCTATAAGACATTTGCCTTTCAGTGCATTCTCTTTGTGTTATGCAATGGGTTGGGCACTTTCGAAAGGTGCATGATAGCCATTTTCTCTGACTGTCTGGAGGAATCAGTTGAGATATTCATGGATGATTTCTCAATATTTGGAAAAATTCTATGAGTCTTTCCTAGCCAACCTCGAGCTAGTGTTACAAAGGTGTGAAGATACTAACTTAGTGCTCAATTGGAAAAAATGCCATTTCATGGTAAATGAGGGGATTGTACTCGGGTATAAGGTATCTAAATATGGCTTAGAGGTTAATAAAACCAAAATTAAAGTTGTGGAAAATTTTCCTCATCCAACAAATGTGAAGGCATTGAGAAGTTTCCTAGGTCATGTTGACTTCTATCGCAGATTTGTTAAGGACTTTTCAAAGACAACACGACCACTAAGCATGTTACTTGAAGTAAATAAACCCATTGTTTTTTATGATAACTATTGACAGGTATTTGAGACACTTAAGAAAGCATTAGGCATAACACCTATCTTAACTGCACCTGATTGGTCGTTTCCCTTTGAACTAATGTACGATGCAAGTGACTATGTGATAGGTGCAGCACTGGTTTAGTACAAATATAAAAAATCTTCACCCAATTGCATATGCCAGCAAAACTCTCAATAACGCGTAAGAAAATTACACAACCACTAAGAAAGAACTACTGGCAGTGGTGTTTGCTGTTGAGAAGTTAAGAGCCTCAAAAGTCATCATTCATACCGATCACTCTACGACCAAATACTTTATGACTGAGAAGACGCAAAGCCTCGCATTGATCAGATGGATTTTGTTGCTGCAAGAGTTTGATATGAAGCTTATTGATAGAAAAGGAACTAAGAACAAAGTGGTTGATCATTTATCCCGCCTTGAAAATACTGAAGTTGATCGCATGCAGCCAGAAGTCAACGAATGCTTTCTTGATGAAGTAGTGTTGAAGATGACTTTGCACCATGGTACGTGGACATAGTAAACTTATTAGTAAGTAAACAATTTTCTGAAGAGTATAATGTGCAACAAAGAAAGAAGCTGAATCATGAATGCAAATTTTACTACTGGGATGGGCCTCATCTCTATAAGCGTGGACCTGACCATATCTTCAAGTAGTGTGTTCCTGAAATTGCATACTACGACACACTAACCTAATGTCATGAATCACCTTTTGGAGGTCACTTTGGAGGAGGGTGAATGACTCCTAAAGTTCTTTAGTATGGGTATTACTAGCCCACATTGTTCAAGGATGCCAGAGAATTTGTGATGAAATGTGACAGCCTCCAATGCACCATTAATATATTGAGAAATGAAATGCCACTCACTGCAATCCTGGAAGTCGAGCTATTTGATGTGTGGGGCATAGACTTCATGGGTCTATTATCATCTTTGTGTGGCCACAGCTACATTCTGGTAGCCGTGGATTTCGTGTCAAAATGGGTTGAGGCAATTTCTTGTGCTACC
Organism: Benincasa hispida; assembly: GCF_009727055.1. Taxonomy (NCBI): domain Eukaryota; kingdom Viridiplantae; phylum Streptophyta; class Magnoliopsida; order Cucurbitales; family Cucurbitaceae; genus Benincasa; species Benincasa hispida. The sequence goes on along the minus strand of NC_052360.1, from coordinate 70,193,415 downwards.
GATGATGCGATGATTGTGTCTAAATTTCTTCAGAACACATCTTTACGCATTTTGGCACCCCACAAGCAATCATAAGCGATGAAGGTACGCACTTCATTAATCACATCATCAGCAAATTACTGATAAAATACGATGTACATCACAGGGCTGCAACGACATATCATCCACGACAAATGGACAAGCTAAAATTTTCAACCACGAGATCAAGACTATTCTTGAGAAGTTGTCAGCACAACTTGCAAGGATTAGGCGAAAAAACTGCTTTAGGCCTACTGAACATCATAGAAGACGCCTATTGGGATGTCTTCTTATGCGTTGGTATTTAGAAAAGCCTGTCATTTGCCATTAGAGATGGAGAATAAAGCCCAGTGAGCTACCAAGAAGTTGAACCTTGATCTGAATGCAACGGGAGATGTGAGGAAGCTGCAATTGAATGAATTCGACGAATGGAGATTTCAAGCTTATGAAAATACAAAAATATACAAAGAAAGAAGGAAGTGTTGGCATGATCAACGCATCAGTAAAAAAAACTTTCATTTTTGGCCAATAATTTCTTCTATTTAACTCCTGATTATGTTTTTTTCAGGAGAATTGAAGTCAAGATGATAATAACCCTTCATTATCAAAGAAATCTTCCCTTATGGAGCGGTTGAATAGACAAACGAAGATGGCACGAATGCATTCAAAGTTAATGGGCAGAGAATCAAATTATATTATGGAGGAAACATTGGTCGCGAAAAAGTCTCCATTGACCTTGGAAAACCCAAATGAAGGAGAATGGACGGTCCTTGCGGTGACAATGATAACATCTCACCAAGGACGCGTCCTAACTTTTTGTCTTTACTTTACTACTTTTCTTTCTTAGTTTCATGCTTTCTTTACCTTATTTGAATTACTTGAGTTTTGTGAAGATTGGCTGTTTTTGAATCAGTTGCAATGAATTGTGATTGATATGTTTACACTTGAAATCTTTAGGAAAATGAATGAGAATTGCGTTGAGTGTGGGTTGTGATGAGTAATAACTCATCGCATCCAAAACACTCATCACATGTGAAAGTACTCAAGGGTTTTCTAACCGTTACTAGAATTTGAAGTGACAATGTCACATGCGCCTGACACATATTCCATGTGGTGCTATTAATGCACCATCATGACACTGATGTCATCATCCCATTACCATGCCCACTAACACCTATAAAAACCCCCTCCCTTCATCGTTTTCATCTTTCATTTTCTCTAAATCTGATTCTTGCTCACTGAAATTCTCTCTCGTTCTCACTATTTTTCGTTGACACTCCGCCGAGTTTTCAACCTTCCATTTCGATCAACAAGGAAAAAGCCTCAAGCCCTCCTCTGCCCAACCTTCTTCTTCCCAAATACTTGCTTCCCCATCTTCTTAGTCCACTGGCCGTCAGCATTGTTTGGATATTCCAACGGGTGGACTCTGTCCATTTTCCTCCCAAACACAAACTGGCCAACGGATTTGCTCTTTCATTCGTTCCAACCTATGTTCGTTGATAATTCCATTCATTCGACCTTCTACTCTTTCATCAGACATTCAACCCTTTTCCCAAATTGGCCTTTCTTCTGCCCTGCGACCAACCATCCCTATTAGCCCTGAATCGTTGTCGGTGGTTTTCCTTAATGACCCAGCCATGTCGAGCAATTCATCGCCACATGAGAGCAGAGCTCGAACTAAGCCTTCCACCGCAAAATTTGCTGCAGGACTAAGCAAGGAGAAGGTTTGTCTCGACAACCCTGAGTTTCGTATACATCCTCTTCTGTCAACCACAAGTGACCTGAAGGGTGCCAGCGAGGTGAGGAGAAGAAACAAACGAGAAATTTTTGGAGAAATCCTCGCAAGTATGAAGCCACTAAAGAGTTTGGATGACGAAGGCATTGTGAACTAGCTGAGTAATGATAGCTGAAAAGAAAGAAGAAATATCGCCACAAGGGTCTATCGTTATGGCAAGTGGCCTGAAGCACTTACATTTAGCAAACCAAGCCCACTATACACTAAGGATAGACCTGTGAGGAAGCAATAAGCGAAGAAGAAAATGTTGAAAAAGAAAAGAAAGAAGACAAGGCAGCTGTATTTGACACTGACCTTATAGATTTGGAAAAGGAGGAAGAGGTGGGGCACACCTCGAGAACACAAGAAAAGATAGTTCTCCCTACATCCTTCATGGAGCGGATTGCAGCCAAGCTGGCTGAGAAAAAGGAGAAGGTGAAAGTGGGCATACAAAAGTTGAAGGGAGATGCCTAAATTATCATCGCGTCTACTGAATTTCAAAGAGAGGTCCTCGATGAAAAAATTACAAAAGCAGGTGCTACGGCCAGAACTAGGTCTTATGTGCTAAGAATAAAAGATTTGGTGGATATAGCTACAGAGGAACTAGAACTACTACTTGGATTACTTGACGTTTTTCCAATGTCAAGTAAAATGTATACTCGACACTTATAAAAGCGTTGAGTATTCGAGTGTCAAGTATAGTGTGATAATTTGACTCCGAAAAAACGTCAAGACAAATGTTTCTTGATGCAATTTTCATGTCAAGAAAGATAATACACTTGACATTGGTGGTATGTCAAGTTTATTGATTCTTGACATTGATTACGTATCATATATGATAACACTTTGACGTTGTTTATGTGTCAAGTATATGTCTTTTTTTTTTTCAAATTAAATGCCTCAATCAATATTCTCATTTTCTATCTTGTATTCCAATAATACAATTACACAACTAAATAAACATTATACATTTAAGGTCTATCAACTCAATATATTCACTAAAAATCCATATGTTCAACTATGACCTTTCATATGAGCACTTCTCACAAATTACAACAATATTTCTCTTTCACATGTACATGCACAGAATAAAATCTCAACTATTGTTTTTGTATACAAAACTCAACTTTCAACAAACACAAAAGTGACAAATTATTTAATAAATAACCTCTCAACAAAGTACATTATTTAATCTATACATTGAGCTTTGAAGTCTAAAATCGAGAACTAAGAGTCAGGTAAACCATGTTTAAGCAAGTCAACCTGCAAAATAGAATAAAAGGAGATAACATCAAATTTCAAAATATATAAATAAGTGTTAAGATACAAAAACGACAAAAAGTCACACACATCCTATTTAAAATAGAAGAATACAAATACCTTTCCCCCAACTTTCATAATTTTCACAAAAAATAGAGAATATTGGAAGCCCATCTTATCTACAAGCAATAAAAAATTTCTTCAAAATTTCATTCACCAAAATAACCAATTAACTCCAAATAGATTACCCAAAGTGTGACTTGATTCGAATGCCACTTCAAAACTACAACAAAGTAATCTAACCTACGAAAAGTTCAATAATAATGGTTACAAAACACAAATTCCAGCAACAATGTAACAATGCCAAAAGAGTTTCAATGCCTTAATACCTATCAAAATGTCCAAACATCGTTAACTTTGCTGGACAGTGGCTCCACTTTGAAATCTTTAAATTGAACATCAAAAATTGAAAACAACTCAATTCTTAGACCAATACTTCCATGGGTAACAAAGAACTATTAATACTAACCTCCAAACTTATCAAAACCTTGCCAAGATTGATCTCAAACCTATTGGACAACAACTCAACTCCTTCCAACACTTCAAAATCAATCTCATCATCAAACATTCAAACAAGAAAATCATTACAGAAGATGCTACATTAAAACTCAAATCACAAATTTATTCAAATACATCCAAAACACTTACTCGAAGTGTTTGCTCAAATCGATGCTTCACTCGAGCCTCGACCAACTTTTCTGAAAAGAAAACAAAAGAGGAACAAGAACACTCATACACTGATTTATTTGTCTAGTCTGAATATACATCAAACCAAAGTTTAATAACAATATACTTAAAGTTACCCAAATTTGCCAAAGTAAAAACCTTGCAACCCCGCACAACACGCTTACAATCTTCTACAACCTGAATCTATGACCCAATCATAATAGGTTTTATCAAAACTAACCCAAAATCAAACGATAATCAAGATTATGCATATAAACCCACAAAATTACCAAACCTTACCCAAAACAAGGATTGGGGGCATTCGACTACAGATATGGGTGAGGCTAAAGCGATGAAAGCAGTTGGGGGCATTCCACTACAGATCTGGGCGGGGCTGAAGTGATGGAAGCGGTTGGGGGCGTTTGACTAAAGATCTAGGGGGGTTGAAGTGACGGAAGCGGTTGGGCCTTTCGCTAAAAATCTGGGCAGGGCTGAAGACTCGCGAATGACGTGCACGACTAAGCAGACGACAAGGAAGCTGACCAGACGACGAGGGAGAGGGCTGGCGCGGCTGAGCAGACGACGGAATGAAAAACTTAATAACAGCAGCGAGAACGGAGGTGAGGGGAGAATGAAGGCTGACGATGGCTAGGGCTCTTGGGCGCACGGAAGAAGAAAAAAATTTTGGGGGAAAGGGGAAGGTCGTGAGTGAGATGGTGAAGAAGGAGAGAAATAGTTTTTAATTAAAAAAATATATTATTTTAATAAAAGAAATAAAATAAAATAAACTTGAGAGAGAAATGAAAATGGGAGAGGAAAATATTATGTTATTTGATAATTTTGGTAGGAAGGAAACCAAATTTGAGAGGAAAATGAAAATGGGAGAGGGAGGGAAACAAAAAATAAAGATTAGAAAAAATATACTTTTTATATTTTACTTGACATGAAAAATATGTCAAGTAAGAGCTTCTTATACTTGACACGAAAAAAGTGTCATGCAATACCTTATATTACTTGACACAAAAAACGTGTCAAGTAATGGTTCGTGTGAAAATATTCGAAACATTCCATCAATCTCCACTTTTTTAATCTTTTACTTGACATTTTCTTTCCTAAAAGGTCATTACTTGACATTTTTTCCAAAGAAACATCAAGTAATTAAAAACTACAACTGTCAAGTAACGTAGATTTTGTAGTAGTGTAGAGCAAAAAATGAGAGAAGAAAATTATGCGGAGAAGTGGTCAAAAGCTTGGCGCATCAAGAAAAACATTAAGAAAACAAAAGACCAGAAGAGGAAGGAAATGGTGAAGAATGAAGGAACTCTTAACGAAGAGCATCCATGAGTGTGTTTGGATCTTTCCGATTTCATCATGACTGAATACAACACATACATTCTAACAGATAGTTATGCAATTTACACTAATTAACGGCATGCTTTAAACAATAAAATAGAAAAGAAAGAGTTCTCATACCAGTTGAAGACCCTCTTCAAGCGTTGAACTCTGATGCAGCGAAAGAACCTCTACGCGCACTCTATCGCCCAACAAACCAGTCGGCTATAGCAGCACGATCGTCTACACAAATGGCAGCAACACGAACAGTTACAAACAAGTGAACAACAGTAGGGACGACACCACCAAAATGGAGCCCTTGGTATTCTCAGAGTGAGAATCCAAAGTGTGGTCTTTGGTGAATTTGGTAGAGGTTGGTGAATTTGGTAAAGGTCGTAGAGAAAACAAATCATGTAGATGATAAGCAAGTGGGAGAGAAAGAGCTATTGTATAGCTACGTGCTTATCATTTAGAAGAAGCTACACGATCGTGTAGGTTTTACTAAGCGATCATTTAATAAATAGTAGACAATCGTTTAGAAAACACGGCACACTATGCGATCGTTTAGGAAAGCTAAGCGATTGTTTAGGGACGGGTGTGCGATCATTTAGGCGCTGGTATGCAATCGTTTAGGCGATGAGCAACTATCATATAATCTCTCAAGCTAGGCGATCGTTACGTTTTCACACCGATTGCCAATTTTTCAAACTTTTGCAAAATGAAACAAATTTTCATTTTATTCTTTGGTTACAATAACCGACTTCGTATTCTCCTACTAACGCATGACCGAGAGAAGTCTTAGGTCAGTTATCATATAATTAACCAATTTAATAATTAATGAATATAATCATATTATGTTCTTACTCTATAATTTGATATCACATATCTACTATAGTATTTTCTCCTCTACTTGATATAAATCATATTTATATCTAATTTCCTCCAAATAATGTATATCATACATTTAGTCAATTATATCATATATAATTATCCAGTTCAATTATATCATATATAATCAAACTCCCTCTTATCAATTTGAACATTTCAAACTGACCCAAATACTGATTCTCGACTTTATCCAAGCTACTCAGGGGACCTAATGAACCTGTGGCTCGAAGCTCAAACGGTACGTGAATAGCTGACTAAACTCTTTAGCCACGAGATCTACCATCCGTTAACTGTCAGGCATTCCACTAAAGACCAACAGCTAAACTCTTCTTACCTCAGATATATTTCTGTGTCCATCAGATATAATCAATCATGAGTACGATGATCCTTCACAGATGCTCGTAAGTATAGCTGGGCCAATTTACCATTTTTTCCCTGTAGTTACATCTCATTCCTTAAGTACCACTGATTCCTCTAATGAACAATACAACATAGTCCAACTGTAGTTACATCTCACTCCTTAAGTACCACTGATTGCTTTAATAAACAATACAACATAGTCCAACTATGTGTGAATACCTCTCAGGCCAAGAGAAGGTGTGTGGCGCCACATCGTTCAAGCCTTGGAATCAGCCCTTAAGGGAGCTATCTATCTACTTACCCCTGCTTCGGGGAAGAAGTGAATTCCATCTTGTGTAGCTGAGTTCCTAGCTCCCAAATCAGATGAATCCCCAAAATGGTAGGTTTGAATCGGCAACCTGGCCACTTGCACCCATACAAATCAAAAGACCGCTCTCAATGGTAGGAGTTCCCAACTCACTCAAGATTGAGGTCATGTTACATATGGTCATCCTAGTGAAGTGAAGTCTTTATCATGAACGGTGTTATATAACGAGACGTTAACACTTTGTGGTCAGGTCTTATACAAACTCTTTGTATAGGACGCCCCTACTTGTATGTCCCCTACACGAATGATCAGGATCAGATCATCTGTGACAAGTCACAACACTTGTGACCATTCCAAAAAACAGGCTGCATCCGTAGCATTATCAGGATAAGGTTTCCCTCCTATATCCATATACTACAGACCATTTTGGTTATCACTCAAGACATGATCTACTTGTATGTCACCACATACATGCTTAAGTTACATACAGATAACCAGGGATTTTATGTTTATTGGTTTATGGTAAAGCAAATAAAATATACAACTGAGCAAAATCAAGATGTGAAGTAAATATCATATATTATTATACGTGAATAATTAATAAACTCTTTAATTAAATTATTTACCATCCATTAACTATTAGACACTCCACTAAAGACTGACAGCTGCACTCTTCGTACTACAGATATATTTCTGTGTCCATTGAATATAAGCAATTAACAATACGACGACCCTTCATAAATTGCTCGTAAGTACAGCTAGGCCAAAATTATCGATTTTCCCTTTTAGTTACATCTAACTCCTTACGTACCACTAATCTCTTTAATGAACAATAAATCATAGTCTAACTATGACTAAACTCTCTTGGGCCAGGATAGGGTGTGGCGCCACATTGTTCAAGCCCCAGAATCAGCCCTTAAGGGAGTAATTAATCTATTTACCTCGACCTGGGGAATAGAGTGAATTCCTTCTTGTGTAGTTGTGTTCTTAGCTCCCCAATCACACGAATCCCCGAAATGGTAGGCTTATTGAGTCAGGATCTGGTCATTCTCACCCATAAAAATCAAAGGACCATCCTCATAGGTAGGAGTTTACAACTCACTCAGGATTCAGGTCATGTTACCTATGGTCATCCCGGTGAAATGTAAGTCTCTATTATGAACGTCGTTATATAATAAGACTAAACATTTCGTGGTCCGGTCTTATACAAACTCCTTTGTATAGAATATCCCCGCTCATATGTCTACACATGAGTGATCAGGATCAGATCATTTGTAGCACTTTATAACAATTATAACACCTACAAAGTGGGCCATACTCGTAGTCTCACCAGGATAAGGTACCCAGCCTTATCCATCTACTATAGATCACTTACATGATCCACCCGTATGTCTCTACATATATGTTTAAGCTACAAGATAACCTTGGATGTTAGTTTATTGTTTTGTAGTTAATGCAACTAATTTTGAAATAAAACATCATATTTTTTATTAAATAAACAATAAGTTTGTACAATACAGTTACAAACTATATGACCTTATGAGATTTAGGGCATTAACCCCAACACCTACAACACCTGACCACTCCATCTCAATGAACAGAGTTATGGCAATCTTGTGCATTATACTGTGTATCCCTATGGATGTTGATCGCATAATTGCTGCATAGATTAAGAAGGCGTTCTTTAAACCAAAAGGTCAGCTCTTCATGTTGACAAGATTATCCGCCAGGAAAGGCATGCTAGAAGATGAGTCAGAGGTGTCGGTTAAAAGAATTATCACTAACAACATCCTCCAACGATTGTTAAAGGATTTGTCGCTGCAACTTAAGGTGGTTAAGCCTACGAAAACTAAAAAGCGACCTTCACAATCGTAAGCCTTCTTCTCACCTCAGCCCTCAACAACAAAAGAAAAGAAGATTGGCGAAGAAGGATTTTGAGATTAAAATGTCGATAATCGAGGAAGAAATAATAGAAGAACAACTTGGCACCTCCTCTTCACCAAAGGAGGAAGATCTCAAACCAAGCTCACCACTTCAAGAAAAGACATCTTCTCCGCAACCTAAGGATCTGGGGGACAAGAATTTCTTCCCCTCTCCCCGCGCGACGAAGGGAGAAGGATATCCCTACAATACCTGTTGACCTGAATAGAACACCCTCCATTCCTCCAAAAGAATTAAGAGAAAATATTCCTCTGTCGCCCCTTGAAAAAGAAAAATCTCCACTGACTTCTCCCTTCGAAATCCAAACTGAAATGACTTTGAACCCTGAAGAGTCAGCTTAATGCAAGTGCCCCTCCCTACACATGTTCACTACAATTGGACGTAGGATAGAAGAGACTTCCACTGTAGACTTCATTGAGATTGATATGACTGACCTTGAGATATTTTGGAGGCAGCAAAGTCTAAACCCTATCAGTCAGTCAACCGATCAGTTGGCCATACATCAAGAAAACATCCAAAGCCAACAAAATAAGATGCAGGAGTTCTAGTTGCATCGAGAAAAATGACTTGAATTCCAGGTCTCTCTTGGGGAAGCTAGTACAAGACTGCCACTCGTCGAAGATATACCTCAAAGCAGTCTCCCTCAAGAGCTTGAAAATGAAGATGATGATGAATTGGAAAAACTGCTCAAGCACTTAGACGATGGGGTTCTACATCCAATCATGGACTCATTAGACAACCTTTCAAGTCAGCAAGATGAGCTTCAATGGCAGCAAGAGATAATTCAGCGCCAACACGATGACTTAAAAGAATTTTTCAGCTTCAACTCATCATCAAGAGCAACTTCTTTGTCATCAAGATAAGTTGCGTGATTTTATGCAGAGGTAAGCTCAGTGCCAAGACGACCAGTTCCACGCATTGATGAATTATATTCACGATGGTTTTGTTTAACGTGTGCCTACTCCAACCATTCTACTAGCACTTCAATAGCCCCTTCGTTTTTCCAATGACAAAAATCCTCTCGCCATGCCTGCAATCACAACAATGTGAGAGGAACCTAAATTTAGGGGTGTTATTGTTTTGTTAATTTCATTCAAATTTTTTTAAACACATCATCGCCCTATATGAATTACATGCTTTGGAGGAAATATCAAAGTTATCCATTTCTCTCATAATTTATCTTGCGTTTGTTTCTTGTGTGTATTTATAGCCTTAATATTTCTCCTCGCTTTGTTGCATTTGTGTATGATCTCGATGATGATATTTATGCTCTCCAACACTTAGATTTGTTAAGATAAGCGTTTAGGACTCAGCTTTAGGAACTTTGCCTTAGGGAACATTTCTTGAACTTAGTATGCACGCAAATTTTACCTCAAACCTCTTTTGCGAAATTTTTCTGAGGATATAAATCTATTTCAGCAATAAGGATCTTGTTGCCTTCACAATTTAGGGTGGGAGAGGTTTGAGCTAATATGTTCAAAATGATAAAAATCTCTTTATTACTAATAA
>NC_052360.1:70136852-70183295 GCF_009727055.1 Benincasa hispida | reverse complement strand
CCACTGTCAACGCAAGCTTGCCTGTTAAGAGTTGAGTTGAGATTAACACTTGCTCATAGTTGGATATTCGCATGACACTCATGGAGACAAGCCAAAACGAATGTGGGTAACCATGATCAACACAAACTCCAACGCCTAGATCAAAATGAAAAGAAAATATAACTAAGGCAGAAATAAAGTTGAGAAAGGCACTCGCTCGTAGTTGGTTGTTTGCATAACACCTGTGGGGCAAACCAAAATGAAAGTGAGAAACCCAAATCTACGCACGAGTTAATAAAGATTGTAAAATAAAAAGGTAATAAAGAGAAATTTTATATTTTTGAAACACGAGCCCATTTCTGAAAAGAGAATAAAAATTGTGGAAATGAATAAGGGGATTTTGAGGAATAAGCTTACCGCATCTAAGGTTGGGAAATATTTCTATAGGGAGATGAATAAATCTTTGAGGAGAATTGTTGGTCGAATAAATCTTAAGCAAGGAATCATGTTGAGAAGTCTAGTTAATGCGTCGAATTGATTATGAGATTTATGCTAAGACTTTAAATATATGCTTGAGGATAAGCATTGTTCTAAATTTTGGGGTGTGATAACTTGTAGAAATACAAGTTATTGTATCCCTTTCCTTAGAATAGTTAGAAAAATTTAGAGGAAAATGTGTTAAGTTGGTATGCAATTCATAGCAAATAATCCTACTCTTCGTTCATGTGTTTACAAAACTCTTAATCTTGAAACTTATATAATTGGTCATTGTTGAACACAAAATTTGAAAAAAATTAAGAAAAATGGTCAAGGGAGCAAAAGCTGTAACCTTGAGCACATGGGAAAAAATCGCATCATCATTCACACACTCATCATCATACACTCCATCAAACTTGTAAGTAATTCATTAGTTAGGAAACAACACTTCATTGCATAGTTAATAACAAACTCCTGTGTTAAGATCAAACAACCATTCCATCGCACATTAGTCATACGTCCTTGAGTTCGAACTTGGAGTTCACCGAGACTACTTTGTTCAGACTTGCACTTGGGTCTGAATAGGAAAACATTACGTTCAAAGTAGATTATTCATTGCATTTAAGATTCAAAGCACATAAAACTATTATATCATCGCATCATTTTAAAGCGCAACAATCTCAAGGACCAAATGAATTTTAATCTCAAACATCATGACCAAAATTGTATGTTTTTCTTTCTTTCTTTTTTTTCATAATCATTTTATTTATTTATCATTATTATTATTCTTTTCCAACAAGCCCTATATCTATACATGTCAAACCCTTTTCTTTCAACCTCTTTTTATGACTTCTTATCTTCTTTTTTTGAGTTTATCTTTCTTATCTTCCTATTCTTTCTTTCTTGTATAAATAAAATATACGAATCTTAGCATTTATACAAAAAAAAAAAAAAAAAGAAAAATCTTTCCTACAAATGTTCTTTCTTTTATTCTAAAAGAAATTTCTCTACTCCCCTTTCTCTCTTTTACTTTTTCCTATTTTGGAGAATCGTTTTCCTATTTATGAAATAGTAGAAGATTGTTTAATTTTCTCAAAGTCATGTTTTAGAAAAGTTTTGAGGTCAAAATAGTTATATACTAAATATTGAGGGTAAAATAGGAAGCTAAAATTTTTCCAAATAATAGATTTTATATGTTTGATCGGTAGCCTTAAATGGGATGAATAAAGTTTAATCAAACTTTTTAACTTTATGCAAATAAACAATTTAAACAATCATTTTCACCACCAAATTAAAATAAACAAAGAAGAATCACAATTACAATTATAGACATTCTATTTAAATATAATATAAATATATTAACTTTGTTGCGGGTGAAAAATGAATACCTATTTGACGACTATAAAGTCATAAGTTTATTTGGTTAAATATGAAGATTAACCCATAGGATTGGCCATCAAACCATACGTTTATTTCGCTAAGTATGGAGACTAATCCAGAGGTTCGGTCATTAAGTCATAATGCCTAAGTATGGAGGCTGACCCACAGGGACAACCATAAAGCTTGAGTTGGTCGATCCTTATGAAAACAAAGATTATGTCTAAGTGTTGCACTTTTGCACATGCTTGGGTCACCAGTGAAATAGATTCAATGATTCACAATGGTTAGTAATGGCTTGATTAAAAGTCTGATGAATTAAATAGCGAATAACCATTACGAAACCCATTTATATATAAGCAAGAGAGCTCCTGACATTTAAGTTACGCTAAAATACATCTTGACTTCTATACTCTCTAGCTCTTTCTAAACGATTACTGACTTGATCATCGGAGTGTTGGTAGCCAAACACCACACAAGTGCGAGCTTCTCTATTTTGCAAAGGGTTTGTTTGATTCTCTCTCATTGTTGATACCAAATTTCGGCATCAACAAACTTCAACGCAAAATTCTTACAATTTTAATCACAAATAATAGCGAGAACTAATTAATAGTACTAAACATAACAATCAATCTCAACAATGAAGTATGATTAATTTCATGTGATGGAATATATAAACATATCAATTAAATAAAAATAAAATAAGATAGGAATAAACAAATTGAAATATATCTTGCCATAACCTACATGTCTTGATTGAAGGATTGAAGGATACAGTTTAAGATAAATGGAAGAAGAGAGTAAATGACTATTTAAGAAAAGGGGTACTTGCAAAAAGACAAAACAAAATACATTAAGTAGATTCATAGTCCACATGTTTTTTGTTTGCAAAAATGACAAAAATACAACCCAACCCACGTGTAAATGATGCAAAAATGCAACCTAGTCAACTTGATACACCTTATATACTTGATATCCTTGATGCACTTGATATATTTGATAAACCACTGATATACACTTGATATACTTGGCACTTGATCCGCTTGATGCATTTGATACACCACTAATATACACTTGTACACTTCATACATCACTAATATACACTTGATAACTCATTGATATACATTTGATACACTTGATACACTATTGATATATACTTGAATGTCCTCTCTATTTGTTTATCTCTCTATCAATTGGTTCTTAGGGTGAAAATTAGAGTTAGTTCATACTTCATAGCTATAAAGTTGAAGAGGGAAAAATTTACCCTATGGGTTTAATATAATCTTCAATATAATAATTAATTAATATCTGAAAGTTGAAAAATTATCCTATGGTTTGATAAATACTTATATACTTTGGTAGAATTGAAAATTGTTTAATATATGATATACTATTGATATTCTTGAAAGTTGATTGTGAAGGAAATCGAATCTGAGATTTCCATGAGCAGCGAAACAAGACTATGCCAAATTACAATCATGAATTAACATAACATTTACAGTCGACTTCCAAAAAAGTGGTTATGCAAATCATACAGAAATTATAGCATGAAAGTTTCACAAGCACAAAGGGAAAACTATACAAACAATGGCAGAATCGTCTCCACGCTCCATTGCGCATGAACGCTGGAACAATCAGCAACCTCGAACGCTCGATCTACACGATCACAACACTGCACGAACACTTCGCGCTCTCCTCAATGATCTCCTCGGTCACGAACTCCTTCGCAACACAAACGGCCTCCACAGCACCACAAACAGCCTCCAAAAAACTCGACGGTGTCGAGTTGAGTCTGATACAACCAACAAGGCAACCTTGGTATTCTCGGTGTGAGAATCCAGAGGGTAGGCTCTATTCGGACTTGGTATGAGGCAGACGAAGGAGGAAACAACAATCGCATACACGACTGGGCAAGTGGGAGAAGGTGGAGACCTATCGTACAGGCCGATGCCCAATCATTTAGATAAAGCTATGCGATCGTCTAGCAAAAGCTATACGATCGTTTAATCTATTGTTTAGCTCGGTCTGTCGCCTACAGACACTACACGATCGTTTACCTTGCACCAGCGATCTCAAAGCAAAACTATACGAATCCTGTTTAGTAATACTGCACGATCGTTTTAGCTGCCCCAGCCGTCGTTTAGTAAATCCGAATTTACTTGACGACTTCGTGAGTTTCTTTTTTCGCGAGAGAAACTCAAAAGTTTTTCTTATCATTTATGTAAAACTGTATCTTTCAAATAGGAAAACTAATTTCCTTTTAAACTCACGGTTACTATGATCAATAACCACCCACTACTTTGATTATTTAAAAAGAAAAGAATTAATTATTTAATAATTAATATTATATAATAAACATAAATGATAACCAACTTATCACACTATATTTATAACCTATAGTTTTAATATTTCATCTATGAACACTATAAACCATAGTTCTTTTTCTATTTCATGTACTTAACGTAAATCTCATTACATCAATCCCTCACTAGATGTATCTTATACATCATACCGATTATATCATATATATCAAAATACTCTTTTGTCAATTTGAACATTTCAAAATCAAACACCAAGAATTGATCTTCAATGAATTCAAGCTACCAAGGGGACCTCATGGACCTGTAGCTCGAAGAGCTCCAACGGTACGTGAATAACTAACTTAAACTCTTTTGTCACGGTATCCACCATCCGTTAACTGCTAGGCACTCCCACTAAAGACCGGACAGTTGAACTCTCCTTACCACATATTATATTAATGTGTCATCTTAACCAATCAGCAGTGCGACAACCCTTCACAGATCACTCGTAAGTACAGCTGGGCCAATAACCGTTATGCCCCTGTAGTTACATCTGTCTCCTTAAATACCACTGATCCCTCTAATGAACATAAGTCATAGTCCTACTATGACTGAGTCTTCTCTTCCAAAGAGAAGTTGTGGCCATTATGTTCAAGTCCCGGAATCAGCCCTTAAGGGAGCAATCTCTCTACTTATCCCTACTTCTGGAAAGAAGTGGATTCCATATTGTGGATTGAGTTCCCAGCTCCTAGATCAGACAAGTCCCCAAAAAGGTAGGCATGTTGAGTTAGCAATCTGGCCACTCTTACCCATACTAATCAAAGGACCGCCCTCAAAGATAGGAGTTTTTAAAACACTTAGGATTGAGGTCATGTCACCTATGGTCGTTTAGGTGAGATGCAAGTCTCTAGTATCAACGGCGTTATATACAAAGTCTAGTCATCTCATAGTCCAGGTCTTATACAAACTCTTTGTATAGGACACTTCCGCTCCACGTCTCCACATGAATGGTCAGGATCTATCATCTGTAGTAGTTTACAACACTTGCAAACCTCTACAAAGCGGGTCGTATCCGTAGTGTCACCAAGATCAGAAATCCCACCTTAATCCTTATACTACATACCAGTTTAGGTTATCACTTAAGGCATGATCCACTTATATATCACATATACATGCTTAAGTTTACATAAGATAACCAAGGAGCTTTGTTTATTGGATATGAATAAATGCCAGAATTAAATAACACTTATTTTATTCATTAAACAATGTGTATCTTTACAAAACAACGAGACTCCGAGAGAATTAGAACACCAATCCCAATAATCTCCCATTTGTCCTAATGACTCGAGAGACTAATGTACAATACAATATAAAAATGTACAATATACAATAAACTAGGGCATACCTCAGTATCATCTCCCACTTGCCCTAGACAAGATGTTGCATGTCCCGCAGGCCCAGACTCTCTAGGTGACCCTCGAACACTTTAGCAGAGAGGGCTTTTGTAAAGGGATCAGCAAGTTGTATCCCGTAAGGATCAGATCTTTATGTCCATACACAAGCATGTAGTCCCTCGTTCTCCGAAGATACTTGAGAAACGTCTTGATCATCGTCCAGTGATCAAATCGTCCATTGCTTTCTTAAAAGACAACGGATCCTCGACCCCATCATTTGTAATGACATTTTGGGCTTTAAGCAAACCCATGTAGCGATCCGGTGGGTGCATAATAATGCGTATAGTTATGCGATGAAATAATGGTAAAGAATGCGATGGTGGAAAATGCGTTATGCATACAAGTTTTCTCAGTAAGACCCAAGTATAAATCCTACTAAGTTGCCTGGTAAGCCCAGGGTCGAACACAGAGACTAAGGAAAATAGTATGCTATGGTAATTTTTAGATCACTTTGCGGTAACAAATAAATCAAGGGGTTGGTTGGTTTGTTGTTTACAGTATAAAGTGTATGTGGCGGAGTTGAGAAAATAGTTAATAATACGAAAGATGCCATGAGTATGTGGGGGAACGGGTTGAGAAGGGGTTTAGCTAACACTTCCTAGGATTGCGTTCATGTTATGCGGTCATGCTACATACATACAACAACAAATCATCTCTCAATGCAAATGCTATGGCTTCTAGTTTTAGAATGCATGCGATGTTTGCGATAATGTCTATAGGACTTACATTTAAGCCTCTATTCTTATCTATGTGATGACAAATGACACACACATATACAAGGCGACCATAAACTACCATAACCTATCTCTAGGGTACATGTGATGCATGTTGACAAACAGAGCTTATTTCTAAGTCTCTATCTCTTGCTTATGCAGATCTAATCTTGCTCTCTCGAGTCTAGATTCTAACTTAGCTCTCTCAAGTCTTAGGTTCTTTCTTTAGACTCTCTCTCGAGTAGCTCTAAAGGGTGATGGGCACAACATAAGACAAGATGATCGCATGCAATGAAGATCCTAGGTCATATTAGCTAAGTACTTCTCAACCCATTCGACAGTTTTAGCTACTCATGCGTATTTTAAAGAGAGTGAACAGATGTAGAAATGCAAGTTCCATTCTATATATATATAATCGAAGTACAGAATGACAATGCAAAATAAGAAAAAAAAGCCTGGTAGCAATTTCTTGCTTCCCAAGGAAACACTGTTCTTCTATACTCTGCTCAAAAGATATTCTTACTCTTACAAGAGTCGACCCTCTCTCTGTTTTTCCACGCTCCCTGGCACTCTCTCGAGCTAACCAGGACGATCTTCCGACGTCTTTTCCCTTCTCTCGCTTCCGCCTTCTAAGTATAAGAAAACTAAGAACAAGGCTAACTATCGTCTATATGGTGAACTCTAAAACTGGGCAAACTCTTTCAATGAAGGTGGCCTCCGGTATTTATAAAGCTTCAGGGTGAAAAGCTTTTTCTCTCTTATGATTGCACTGATGGGATGGCATTAATTCTCTGTCTGATGCGCCGAATAATTGTCACCGAAAAGTTGAGTGTACTTACTACAATATGTCGTTAATGGCTTGTCAACTTAATTCGGAATCGACCGTCATCAACTTTCTGTCTTATCGTGGTTTATTAAGCTTTCACCCAGATGCGCCCACCTTGATGCGCTGGCTCTATGCGGCCACCTTCTTGAGCAGATTTTCGCGAGCGCAAATGATCGCATAGCCTTGCGGTCACAATCTCTTAATGCCTCGGATGTTAATTTCTTCGGATCGCATTTTTGCCTTGCGCCAACGCATTTTCTGCACAAAATACATAAGTTAGTTGTTTTAATGCGATGGGCGCATGCAATCATAATGTTGTGAACTTAATGCTTTTGGACGCAATATTGTATATTTTTACCATCGCAATCCTGCATTGTTTTATAACTTTACGCTGTAATAACATGAATTTCTGCCCGTTATCACATAACCCTCCCACTACGTCGAGGCAGTTTCAACTCTTGAGCTGGATGACTAGATGTTCCAACCTCAACAACTCTTGTTGATCTGTCGGTCTGTTCAACAACTCTTGTTGAACCCTCAGCAGTCTCAATCTCACTTGAGATCTCATGTAAAACAAGCTTACTATGTGGCTTATGATCCCTCATATGATCTTCTTCTAAGAAGATAGAATTAGTGGAAACAAACACTTTGTTCACACTCGGATCATAGAAGTACCCTCCTCTCATTTCCTTGGGGTAGCCCACAAAGAGGAAAACCTTCGAACGTGGTTCTAACTTCTTTGGGTTAGTCGCTAGCACATGTGCCTCACAGCCCCAAATCCTGAAGTGGCGTAAACTACCTTTACGGCCTTTCCATAACTCAAAAGGTGTTTCAGAAACACTTTTTTGAGGGAACGTTGTTCAGGATATAACATGCAGTCTGCATTTCATAACCCCAAAACGAGTCTGGAAGATGAGCATAACTCATCATAGACCGAACCATGTCCGACAAGGTCCTGTTTCTCCTTTCTGATACACCATTCTGTTGAGGTGTACCAGGGGCCGAGAGTTGGGACGTAATCCCATGTTCTATCATATAGTTCTGGAATTGGAGGTCCATATACTCTCCACCACGATCAGATCGTAGTGTTTTTATCTTCTTACCTAACAAGTTTTCAACTTCAGTCTTATACTTCTTGAACTTGTCAAGGGCTTCAGACTTACGTTGCATTAGGAAGAGATACTCAAACCTTGAATAATCATCTATAAAAGAGATGAAATATTCATACCCACCTCGAACTCTAACATTCATCGAACCACAGAGGTCTGAATGTACAAGCTCCAAGGCTTCCTTGGCTCTGTAACTTTTTCCAGTAAAAGGTCGTTTGGTCATCTTGCCTTTGAGGCATGATTCACATACCGGTAAGAAGTTTTCTTCTAAACTCTTTAGAAGTCCACTTTTTACCAACTTCTCAATCCTATTGAGGTTGATGTGACCTAACCTTAGATGCCAAAGATGGGCATTTTCCTTTGGAGAAACCTTTGGTCGTTTAGTTGTTACTGTCGTACTGAATATTCCAGTGTTAAACAAGGCTTTTATGACTAACGGTTTTAGTACATATAAGTTATTTTCCATTGAACCATAAATAATCTCCATTCCATTCTTTAAAATAAACACTTTATTCTCAGAAAAGGATACGGTATAACCTTGTTCAATGAGACAAGAAACCGAGATTAAGTTCCTCTTAATATAAGGAACTACAAAAACATTATCCAGTAACAGATAAAGTTTCTTGTCAACAAATAACTTCAGCCTACCTACAGCAATAGCTGAAACAACCTCACCAGTACTGAATCGAAGAGTCATCTCTCTCTGTGACAACGTTTGCCAGGAACTGAATCCTTGGTAAGAGGAACTGACATGATTGGTAGCACCTGAATCAAGAATCCAAGCAGAATCATCATTCTCTACTAGACATGTCTCCAAGACCAATAAATCATATTTACTGTCTTGTCTCCTCTTTTGGAGAGTAGTGGGATGGAGGTCGTTTGCCACGAAATTCGTTTCACACGATTCTTTCCACTGTAAATAATCGATCATTTTTAAAAGCTTTAAACGGAAATACTAACAAGTTGCTGAAAGGAAAAACATATTGACCTATGTTAGGTTTTAAGAAAATACCCATTGTAAAACAAAACAACATCCAATAAGGTTTTAGCACAACTAACATGAACCCCGTGTGACATCTAGTTTCGCAATGATGCTTCAAAGGTTTAGGAAAAAAGCAGCCAAAGGGAGGTAAGTTATCCCTCCTCTGAATTGAGAAGTTCTCAACTAGTCATTAATACCATAACAACTCTTGTTCCTATAACGACAAGCCATCATTGATTTGGCCAAGAGATCATTAACTTACTTAACAACCTCCCATAAGTGTGACCTACTATTTTAAGCCTTAGAGGTCCGTCCCAAAAGGCCAATCCGAAGGGAAAAAATCCGATTGGGGCAAAACCTAAAGCGACCCTATTCATTTATGGAGTTCACCTTGATATTGACCAACTGCACAAAACCCATTCGAAGGGGGACGCTTCGAAGGTGACACGAGGCCGTACAGAATGATCTCACGGTGTGAACTAATGACAGAGACCATAGGACGTGTTGATACACACCCTTTACCCACTTACTATAAACACTCTCTCCGTCCACCTTGATATTGACTCATGCAAACACCATCCGAAGGGGGATGCATCCTGGGCATCTCAAGGCCAAGCATGAATCTCACGATGTGAACATACAGGGAAAAACGTGAGTGGAATCATAGACATACCTGATACGTCTCTTCCTCCCACTGAGTATTTTATAACCTAGGTTTAGCTTACTTAGAAAAAACACAGCTACGGATTTTAACTAAGTGACTTTTAGGTTTTCCCAAGAGTAACTGTTACCTTGGATAGAGAAACAACTTTTGATCATCATCCATTAAACTCTTTAACAGAGTCTTTGACCAAAACATCGCATGCTTGTTGAAAAAATCTATCTAATTCACCTTTCCAGGTAGGTTCCCAGGTAGGGGTGTTACGTTTCCGTCAACTTAAGTACCTCAACCTAGCCAGAACCTGTCTCAGACAAAAGGTCCCATATAGATAGGTTTACAAAAAATTTAATTTTTTATTCAACCAACTTAATCCTATTAAACCGATTTTAAAAGATTAATCTAGGTTACTAAACTCTTTAGAACCACTTGAACTTAGGTCTATCTCAATCCAATTTTAAAACCCTTTTAAAAACTTGAGTTCACCCTAAGTCTGCATGCAACTCTAAATTATTGATTTTAGGTCTACTTTCCTTTATAACACTTATAAACGGAAACAACCACAATGCTAAGCTAACACATGCAAGGCATTCATAATGATTATAAACAGCCTAAGTTTCATGCTCAATGCATTGTCCATTCATTGCTACTTCTTTTATATAACACTTATACAAAAACCGTAATGAAACACGCAAGACATGCTTCCATTCACCCTTAGACTATAACATTTATAAGAAAAGGATGATGCATGATAATGCTCAATGCATGCAAAATATAACTCTTATATTTCATGATGCATGTGCATGCTATCAAGTAATTTCTTCATGCAATATTATAACATTTATAATACATGATGCATGAATAATTGCACAACCTAAGATGGGTTTTTAACTATATGACAAATACTTTGACATATAAGCACCATACAAAGACAAGGAGTCTCCGATTCAAATAGGCGAACTGGGTCTTGAACCACTCGGCAAAGCATCGCTTCTCCAACCATCCATTGTGTACTAAACACCCCGCGATCATCTACACGATAAAACAAACGCTTTGCTCTATCGGTTACCAGCGCTACCAGAGTTAAATGATCGTTTAGCATTTACTATACGATTGTCTAGAAAAATCCAAACGATCGTTTAGTTATTACTACACGATCGTGTACCTTTACTAAGCGATGAAGCCTGAAGTACACGATGTTTTAGCACGCTCCGTACAGTGCCCGCCTTCCGCGATCGTCTAAGCGACTACGATGCTGCGAAGCACCATCGCCTAAGTGATCGCTTAGTTAGCATCTCCGTATCGCATACGCGTGATTGCATAGGTAGTAACTAAGTGATGAAACTTGCTAACTACGCGATCGTCTAGCGCACGCCTTCTACTAAACGACGAGCATCACATGCTCCCACTACGATTGTCTACCTCCAGCGCCTATGCGATCGCGCAACCAACGCTATGCGATATGGTAAATGATTTACCCCATCGCTTAGCATTAGCTAAACGATCAATTAGAAAATACTATACGATCGTCTAAAAAAAATATCTAAATGATCACTTAGGTTAATCCCAACGATCATTTACCTGAGGCTACACGATCTAACCAATGCTTGGTCTTCTTCTTTGTTGAGAACTGCATCGCCATGCGCCGAAGCTTCATCATGAACGACTCGACGAACTCGAACTTTTCGAATTACATAATCGATCGCAAAGTTAATTTCGCCCAGAAACACATGGGCCCTTACAATTAACACTTTGTAATACTGAAAGTTTTAACAAAAAGGCAATCAAACCTAAAACGTTCATAAAATTCATCCACAAATGCAGAAAAATGGTTAACCACAAATGTAGAAACCCACCGCGACTGAAAAATGCGTTCAATTCAGATTTGTAATTTAGAATATCAAAGAACCTAGCTCTGATACCAATTGAAGGAAATTGGATCTAAGATTTCCATGAGCAGTAGAACAAGACTATTCCAAAGTACAATCATGAATTAACATAACATTTATAGTCAACTTCCAAACAAGCGGTATGCAAATCATACAGAAATTATAGCATGAAAGTCTCAAAAGCACAAAGGGAAAGTACAAACAATGGCAGAAGCGTCTCCATGCTCTGTTGCACATGAACGCTCAAAGAAACCTTGAACGTCTGGTCTACACGACCGCAACACTGCATGAACACAGTACAAACACTTCGCGCTCGTCCTCAATGATCTCCTCGGTCATGAACTCCTCCACAGCACCATGAATGACCTCCAGAAAACCTCGACGGTGTCGAGTTGAGTCTGACACCACAAACAAGGCGACCTTGGTATTCTCGGTGTAAGAATCTAGAGGGTGGGCTCTGTTTGGACTTGGTATGAGGCAGACGAAGGAGAAAACAACGATCGTGTACACGACTAGGCAAGTGGGAGAAGGCAGAGACCTATCGTATAGGTCGATGCCCAATCGTTTAGATAAAGCTATGCGATTGTCTAGCAAAAGCTATATGATCGTTAGTCTATCGTTTAGCTCGATCTATCGCCTACAGACACTACACGATCGTTTACCTTGGGCCAGCGATCGTCTAGGAAAACTATGTGATCGTTTAGTAAATACTGCACAATCGTTTAGCTCACACCTGTATGATTGTTTACCTCGCCCAACCGTCGTTTAGTAGATCTGAATTTACTTGATGACTTCGTGAGTTTCTTTTTCGCGGAGAGAAAACTCAAAACTTTTTCTATCGTTTGTAAAACTGTATCTTTCAAATAGGAAAACCAATTTCCTTTTAAACTCACAGTTACCATGATCCAATAACCAGTCACTACTTTGGTTATTTAAAAGAAAAAGAATTAATTATCTAATAATTAATATTATTATAAACATAAATGATAACCAACTTATCATACTATATTTATAACCTATAGTTTTAATATTTCATCTCATGAAACATATAAACCATAGTTCTTTTTCTATTCCATGGTACTTAATGTAAATCTCATTTACATCAATCCTCCACTAGATGTATCTCATACATCATACCGATTATATCATATATAATCAAAATACCTCTTGTCAATTTGAACATTTCAAATCAACACCCAGAACTGATCCTCAACAGAATCCAAGCTACCAAGGGGACCTCATGGACCTATAGATTCGAAGCTCCAACGGTACGTGAATAACTGACTAAACTCTTTAGTCACGGGATCCACCATCCGTTAACTACCAAGCACTCCACTAAAGACCGACAGCTGAACTCTCCTTACCACAGATATATTATGTGTCCATCTTAACCAATCAGCAGTTCGATAACCCTTCACAGATCGCTCGTAAGTACAACTAGGCCAATAACCGTTATGTCCCTGCAATTACATCTATCTCTATAAGTACACTAATCCCTCTAATGAACATAAGTCATAGTCCTACTATGACTGAGTCTTCTCTGCCAAAGAGAAGTTGTGGCCACTATGTTCAAGCCCCGGAATCAGCCCTTAAGGGAGCAATCTCTCTACTTATCCCTACTTCGGGAAATGAGTGGATTCCATATTATGGATTGAGTTCCCAACTCCCAGATCAGACAAGTCCTCAAAAAGGTAGGCATGTTGAGTTGGCAATCTGGCTACTCTCACTCATACTAATCAAAGGACTGCCCTCAAAGGCAGAAGTTCCTAAAACACTCAGGATTGAGGTCGTGTCACCTGTGGCCGTTTAGGTGAGATGCAAGTCTCTAGTATCAACAACGTTATATACAAAGTCTAGTCATCTCGTGGTCCAGGTCTTATACAAACTCTTTGTATAGGACACCCCTGCTCCACGTCTCCACATGAATGGTCAGAATCTACCATCTGTAGTAGTTTACAATACTTGCAAACCTCTACAAATCGGGCTATATCTGTAGTGTCACTAAGATCAGGTATCCCACCTTAATCCTTATACTACAAACCGATTTAGGTTATCACTTAAGGCATGATCCACTTATATGTCACATATACATGCTTAAGTTTACATAAGATAACCAATGAGTTTTGTTTATTGGATATGAGTAAATGCCAGAATTAAATAACATTTATTTTATTCATTAAACAATGTGTATCTTTACAAAACAACAAGACTCCGGGAGAATTAGGACATTAATCCCAACAGATTGGTATACTAATTTATACTTATATACTTTAATATTAAATATATAAGCTTATTGATATGCACTTTGATATTATATATCAACTTATTGATACATTTTAGTTATTATACACTATAAGTTCATTTTAGTTAGCTATTTTACTATTGGAATGGTTAGAGTTAGTGATTTTTTTGTTATCCCATGACAAGAAATAAAAGTTATTGGTAGAACTAGTGTTTATTAGCTTAATTTCTAAAAAATTAAAAAAGAAATCCAACTAATTACCAAACTAAGTCTAAAGGTTATCAAACAATACCTAAAATATTAAGTTTGAAAATATTTTAAAAAGTATAATATTGATTTTTTATATGTAAAAAAAGAAAAAGAAAAGAAAAAGAAAAAAAAGACCCCATCAACCATCCAAATATTTTTTTACCAGAAAAGGATAAAACAGAGTTTTTTTACCTTTTTTTCTTTCAAAAATTAAATTATTTTTCAATTTTTAATGGCAACCGATGGAAGGAAAATTCTTTTTCACTAAATCTTATACTTAATTTCTTTTTCCCGATGATCATAATCAAAAGTACACTACATGGATATCTTTAAATCTCTAAATTAGAACAAGAAAATATAATTTTGTGTTACAGCAGTTTCAAGTATGACAAAAAAACAAGGGAATAAAATGTTGATTTTTTAACAAGGCATTTTTGGAACAAAGAATCAACAAAATTTTCAAAATTCAAGATTTTGCCATATTTTTTAAATCTAAAAAATGAAAGACATGTTTGCAAAATCTCATTTTAAAATTACCATCCATTGCAATTTCTTTAAAAAAAATCTAAAAATAGAGAAGTTATAGATTTTATAAATACTTTTTTTAAAGATTAAGGATATTAATACAAACAATTTCAAATAATTTTGAAACGAAATAATTAAACAGTATTTGACCATGGTAATATTTCTTTTTAATCTTTTTTAAAAAGGTTGAGGATATCAACGAAATTTTTGAAAGTTTCGAGTATCTTCATAAAAAAAGAATTAACAATTTTTGCGAATAAACATTTTTTTTAATTTTTTTTTTAAAAAAGTTCTATTGATAATAGTTTAGAACAATTTCCTATAATTTAGCATACTTCAAATACGAGTGGCCGGGCATGGACAAGGAGAGGGGAAGAATCTGCCACGTGTCCAAAATTAAATGGCGGTTTATCATTTTCTTTTTTAATATTAAAATATCTAAATAATGTAACGCGTGTCACTGTATCATTGGCCAAAAGTATAAATCACCGTAACTTTTTGTTACGTTATATATATATATATATATTTTTTTTATTATTTTTATTTTATTGTTTAAATTTTTAACTAAATGTCATAAGTTGCCATATGAACGGTACATCCAATTTAATAAAATGTCAGATTTGTTGTCACGTTCCGTAAAACAATTGGGCCATTTTTGCATGTCATTTGTCACGGTAATTTTACGTCAAATTTGTTCTTGGTTATATTTTTGTTCGAGCTTTGATTTTGGGATTCAAATTTTCTTAAATATTAAAAGTATTAGTAAATTAATTTAATTTTTTATTATCAAAATATTAATTAGTTTGATATTAAGGTAAAAAAAAAATCAACATTACACATAACAAGAGTAGATAGATAGACGGTTTAATTTTGTCAATTTCATCTTTTAAAGCCTAAGTTATAACAAAGACTCTAGAACTCTGTCTTTTGATTAAAAAATGTTCATTTATTTTCAAAGTTGTAAATTTTCCTTGAATTTTAATAAACGCGTTAAAATTATAATTGAAATTAAAACCGTTTAAAACTATAATTAAAATCGAAATCGTTTAAAATTTCAAATAGAAATCGAGACTTAGAATTTTGTGTTGATGATCTAAAATGATATGTTGATATAAATTTTCCTTCTAGGTCATTGCCACATCATTTCATATCTCAATTTTCTTCTAAGATTCTAAAGAATTTCTATTCCAAAGACATTTTTGAATATTTGTGAAAATTCAGAGATAATATTATTATTTTTAAAAGTATATGTATATTTTTTTAGAAACAAATGGAAAAATCTAAGGGCACTTTTTTTTATATAATTTAATCTTTTTTTATAAGTAAAAGATAGCTTAGTTATAAACGTATTTAAATATTTCAATCTTGTTTTTTACTTCATTAAAAATAAATAAAAGAAAAAGAACAATACTACCTTTTATCTTTCCCAACAAAGTCAAAAGTTATCTAATTTTTAAGAATAAGTATTTTTCCCTTTGCAAGAAAAAGTAAAAAATAAAGAAAAAAGAATAAGTGTTTTTCCAACACAGTAAAAAGTAATGTTAACTTTCAATTATATTTATTGAAAAAATACAATAACATAAAAGTACATCCCTAAATTAAAATTTTGAGGACAAAATAGACTAAATAATTGAGCATTACATAGAAAGCTAAAGATGTTTTTAAATAGTATATATCAATATTGTTTGGTGTGTTATGCAAAAAAATATTAAACATTTATAGAGACTCTATGAGTGGATATTAGATTTTTTTTTCTTCTTACGGAAAACTTCATTAAGAAAAATTAATCATGCTTAAGGTACTCGTTAAGAGTAGAGGACATCCAACTAAGATAATTTAAAAAATACCATGTCTCTCTACAAAGATCCTCGAAGGGAGAAGGCCTAAGATGAAAGTAAAAAACAATGCCAAATGCCAAAGAGTAGGTAATAAAATTACAATTACGCTTACAACGGATAAAATAAACATATCCCAAACGACGAGCAATCTCACGCGAATCATCAACCACAACCACATTCTTAATTTGATCTGTGGATGATTCATTAAGAGCTCGAACAATGTCCATCAGACAATATTTATTTAAAGATATAATTTTTTTTGTTTTTAAAACATTATAAATATTTATGAAGATGCACTCATCTTTATAAAAAAAATTTCTAGTACTCTCATGGTATTCATACTATAAATTTACTTCCATTAATATTTATGGACGTAATAATGATGAGATTTAATATAAAAATTATCCTATAATTTACCTTATGCATCATATTGTCATTATACACATAAAAATTAGAACAAATTATGATCGGATTAACGGAAAGAAGCGAAATATAACACTTTCCAATATTTATTACAGTTCCCAAGTCTCCGCTCTTTGAACTTCCTGAATCACGTGGCATCATCAGCAAATCATGGGAGGCCGAAATCTACAAACCGTCTCTTCTTCTTCTTCTTCTTCATTTTTCTCTCGTTTTTGTTCCTCTGCGTTGAGAACCAAGCCATTGATTTCTCCTTCCGATGCCTCCTCCACCCGTACCAACTCCGGCGAAGGCCTTGTACGCCGTCTTGGCGTCATCGACCTCGTTCTTCTCGGCGTCGGCGCTTCCATCGGAGCCGGCATCTTTGTCGTCACTGGTACTGTCGCTCGCGACGCTGGTCCTGGTGAGTTATTGTTCTTCTTGTATGCTTCTGATGTTATTTATGGTTATATGAATGGTTAGTCTTGTGTTCTCTAATGATTTCCGAGCGCTACGATTGTTCGATCCGGCGGAGTATGTGTTCGTTTTGTATTCGGCCTTACAATTTCTCGATTTGTTGTTTTCTGAGCGTTAAATCGTGTGACGGAATTTCGAATTCTCAGGGTTTCTGAGTTGAATTGTGACTTGTCGAATTTTGAATGGATGTCCCGTTTATTCAACTAATGTTCCATATTTTGTTTCGTAGTTTTCCTTTTTTAACTATAAATTAGTTTCGCTCTTATTATTGTTCGTGACAATTGACAGGGGGTGTAGATGAGGTTTAATTTCTTATATTCCAAAGAAACACCTCTGGAAGATTTGTTTTGATCGTGAAGTTCTTTATGTTGTACGAGAAAATTTTACAAGCATTTTGTTTTGATGCAGGAGTCACCATTAGTTTCACACTAGCTGGAGTATCATGTATCTTAAACGCACTCTGTTATGCTGAACTAGCTACACGCTTTCCTCCTGTTGTGGGCGGTGCATACTTGTATACATATGCAGCATTCAATGAACTCACTGCCTTTCTTGTTTTTGCACAATTGATGCTAGACTACCATATTGGAGCAGCTAGTATAGCACGGAGCTTAGCTGGTTATATTATCTCATTTCTTGAAATATTTCCCCTTTTCAAGGATAATATTCCAAATTGGCTTGGAAATGGGCAAGAATTGTTCGGAATTTTTTCTATTAATGTACTGGCTCCAGTTCTTCTAGCTCTATTGACCTTTATTCTTTGTTGGGGTGTTGGAGAGTCTTCTACTGTAAACTCCATCATGACGTCATTAAAGGTATTCTTCTATGCAACCTATTAATTTATTGGAATATGATAGTACGAATTCTCTTTCTTTCACAATGTATACAATACTTGTTGTAGGAGAAAAGAGAAGGAAAAATGGTCTGCGAATTTTGTTGGTACTTAGCAAGGGACTCTAACGTGGTCAGGTTTAGAGAGATTTTTTGAAAGATTCCATAGTAGATAGATCTGTGAGAGCTTTTTACAGTTTTATGTTCGGTCATCGACTTCAATATTTTAGATCTCCTTCTAGACAAGGGTAGATTTACTTAGTCAAATATGTGGATTTGTGTTGCTTCTTGTTGGTTAGACAGGTTTTTTCAATCCCACAAAAAGTCCATCATAAGTTTTTATAGTCTTTTACAAACCAAACACAAAGATCTATTATTTATTTTACACTGTTGATCGGCATCTAATGGAACTTAATATCTATGGAAAAACATTTTCTA
Source organism: Benincasa hispida (assembly GCF_009727055.1). NCBI lineage: Eukaryota > Viridiplantae > Streptophyta > Magnoliopsida > Cucurbitales > Cucurbitaceae > Benincasa > Benincasa hispida. The sequence goes on along the minus strand of NC_052360.1, from coordinate 70,164,532 downwards.
TCCAAGACTGCTTTTAATTTTTGTTTTACATTGTGCTAATCTTTAGATAGCAAGGACTAGAAAATGGTTTGATGAGGATGAAAAATATATGTAATGAACCTTTGAAGTTTGGAACTTGTCTGCAGGTCATCATTGTCGTGTGTGTCATCTTTACTGGTGCTTTTGAGGTTGATGTTTCAAATTGGTCTCCTTTTGCTCCAAATGGTTTTCATGCAGTGTTAACTGGAGCTACTGTAGTATTCTTCGCATATGTAGGCTTTGATGCAGTTGCAAATTCAGCTGAAGAATCAAAAAATCCGAGGGTATACTAATTTACTTCCCTTTATGGTTTGACGATTACCATGATTCAATCAATTTTGTAGTTCAAAACTTCAAATAGCAGTATACCCTTTATAAGTTTTAAAGAAATTAAATTTCCCTTTTTCATGTTGTTCCGTTCAGAAGGATTTACCAATTGGCATCATCGGAAGTCTTCTCATTTGCATTGCTCTCTATATTGGTGTCTGCTTAGTGATAACTGGAATGGTTCCTTATTATCTTCTCGGGGAAGAGGCTCCCTTGGCTGCGGCTTTTACATCCAAAGGCTTGAAATTTGTTTCGTTTTTGATAAGCATTGGTGCTATTGCTGGACTTACAACCACGCTTCTTATTGGTCTTTATGTTCAGGTGATTTATTTCTGACTCAATAACTATTGATGTGTTTACTTCACATTTTGTGTCTTATTCATGGGATGTGCGAAACAGTCACGTCTATATCTTGGGCTTGGGAGAGATGGTTTGCTGCCTTCTTTTTTTTCGAAAGTGCATCCCAAACGCCACACTCCTATCACTTCTCAAGTCTGGGTTGGTATTGTAGCTGGCGTACTGGCTGGACTATTTAATATACACTCACTCTCTCATATTCTGTCAGTTGGCACCTTGGTATGTTAGCTAATCTTTGACCCTAGATTTGTTTTATTAATTAACTTATTGTGCAACTTGAGCTCTATTTGCTACTGCTTTGGTTTAGACCGGCTACTCTGTTGTCTCGGCTTGTGTTGTCACCCTGCGGTGGAAAGACAGAACAGCCCGTCAGGTGTCTTCTTCAACCTGGCTAGAAGGTGTCATCTGTCTTATAGTAATTGCTTGCAGTGGTTTTGGTGCTGGATTGTTTTACCGGTACAGTTCGCTGTGGGTTTCTGCTGTTGCTGCTGTTTTTGCATTTCTTGCATCGATCGCTCTTCATCTTCGCCATGTGAGTTTAATTTGCCTTTAGCTTTGATTGTTGATACTATGCCCAAAGAACAAAATTCTTTCTTTCACATTTGCTCTCAACATTATTCTCAGTTTCTTCTAGACATGGAGAAGGTGAATTATGAAAATTGGTAAGGGAACGAGAGAAACTAATAATCATAAGATTTGAAAATAAGATGGAAAGAGAATTTTAGTACGAAAAAAACTTGAAACTTCGATCAATTGAATACTATTTAATCTAGTAAGGAGGCAAATTTGTGTATATCTGATTGAAATTGAATGAACCATTCTTCATTTTGATTGAAGTGTGAACTTTTTGCTTTATATTCTCAATCTTCGTTCATCCTAACCTTTTCTCAATAAGATCGATTGGTTGCATTTCTTCACTTAATTTTGTTCCCTTCCATTTGTTCAAATGTAATACTAATTTGACTGGGAAGGTTATTTTCCATTCGGATTTTACACATTTAGAGATCAATTGAGAAGGTATAGTACGTATTGTCTTCTTTGTTGCTTTAATTGCAGTTGTGACTCGAACCCAACTAACTTTTAGACATCGACTAGCTTTCACGAGTATACAATTGGGCTGTTTGCAATGTCTTTTTTGCTTCTGAAACTGTTGTATGGTAGCAGCATTTAATCTGGTCATTGTACAGATGCAAGTGATAGATTTGTAGAAATAAACTGGTTTTCATTTTCTTAGTTCTTAACTCATGTTCAACATCCTTTTACTCAGATCTATGGAGATGTGCCAGGATTTCCTTGTCCAGGAGTTCCCTTTGTGCCGGCCCTTTGCATATTCGTCAACATGTTCCTATTTGCTCAGGTACAACACATCTTATACCTTACATGTTCACCATGCTAAAAGTTTAAATCCTACTTTAATCTCTAAACTTTTATTTATTTATTTATTTTCTATATTTCAGTTCATCAACTTTTATATTAGTTTCTAACTCTTAAACAAATAAATGTTTTAATAAAAGCCTAATGTAAGGTTGCCTTCTGTTCACTTACATTTTTGGTTAATGTCTACAGTAGGGACACTTTTCAAGCGTTGGGTCTTAACATAGATTTAAATTAGACGATGAAGAATTAAAGTTACACTGGTTAACTACCATTTTGGTTTCTTTGGGTCTCATTTGGTCTAATTTCATTTTAACAATAAGTAAGCCCTAGAGACCAGATTTAAGTTTTATCAAGTACCTAAATTAAATCTAGACATTTGAAAGTACGAGAACTAAAATTACCATGTTTGAAATAGTATTTTCACCAATAATTTTTTTCAAATACAAAATGTAAAGATTTACAAGAATATATCTGAGTTTAGAGTAGGGGTGGAAACGGTTTGGTTCGGAGGTCAAACCGAACTGAACCAAATTTTTTAAAATGTGAAATGCGGTTCGGTTCGGTTTCAAATTCGGTTTTGGCATTTTAAAAAATCCATGTTATATTCTTTTTTAATTAAAAATGGTTCGGTTCGGTTCGGTTTTGTTCTTTAAATTAAAAGCGGTTCGGTTTTAAATTCAGTTTTACTCTTTTTTAAAATATATAAATAAATAAATATATATATTAGTTAAAAATGGTTCGGTTCGATTTCAAATTCGGTTTTCGAAAGTGAAACCGAATCGAACCGAATTAATTCAGTTTCAAAATTTTTTCAAACCACATTTTTCGGTTTCACTGAGTTTTCGGTTTGGTTTGATTCGGCTTTTAGAAACGGTTCGATTTTTGCGGTTTGAATGACTACCCCTAATTTAGAGGCCAAAGATGATATGAAAAGATAGTCATCAAAATGAAACTTCAGAGGGAAAAAAAAAAGGAAAATCATGGCTGAGCTAGTGTTAACCAACTTCTTTTCTTGCAGTTACACCAAGAAGCCTGGGTTAGATTTGTGGTGGTCAGTATTATTACAGTCATCGTTTATGCATTTTATGGGCAGCATCATGCTAATCCCATTTCAGAAGGTTCTCAGGTTTATTTTCAGGTTCCAGGATAGGATGCCCCATTTTTGTTCATTAATTTTATGTCTTCTCAAGTACATTGATATTTATCTCGTCATCAAACACCTTGTACCATATTATAATACTTAGTGCAATAGTTAAGGAGGGGCGTTCAAGATAAAAAGTGAAGTTGTTTGTCATGGAACTCACAATGTAAGGTGTTAATAAAATTAAGTCATGATATCGATGATTTTTACTCGAGGGACCTGCGAACTCCATGGGCCATATAAAGAGTGGAGTAAACAAGTCCATTTTCCCAACTCTTACACTTTGGACTAAACATATTCTGAACAATTTCTCTAAGAATTAGTGTAAGAGTATGTTTTTTGTTACATTAGGAGTGATTTGTATGGAAATAAAGTATTAAGATTCTTAATACATGAAAGTATAGATACAGTAATGTAATAAATTTTGAAATGTAGTTCAGTGCTGTTAAATTTTGTTTGTTAGTTAGCCTCGTAAATAAACATCAATCAAGAATTGTGGTTGCAAGATTTAGGGCGAATTTGGAATATATTTTCAAGTATTTAAATTAAAAAAATAAGTCATTTTGGAGTAAATTAGAGTATTTAGCAATCCCTCAAAATAGTTTTTCAAGTATATTTTAATCCATTTTTATAAAAAACGTTTAAAAACATTTCTTTCTTAAGTAAATCTAAGTAGACCCTTATTATAGATTAACAACAAAGATTAAATAATGACGAAAATTAAGTTTTTCACCTTATAATCTCATTAATTGTCTTGCACTTTTTCTATAATCAAGTATTTGGATTGTTAGAAAAAAAAAATCTCCAATTTAATTTCAGAGATACAAAGAAACAATGTGTTTCTTGTCCCGACTTTGCCTCTGTTCTTATCTTTACATTTCTTTATAAAATTAAATCTTTATGGTACCGTTAATAACTATTAGGCTCTTTTTGATAATTATTTAGACTTTTTTTTCCATTTTTTAGTTTTTCGTTTGAGAAATTTATCATGTTACTTCCCAATTTTTTAACTATAATTTTAACCTTTAAAGAATTAAGTGTTTGATTAAAAAATATGAAAACTATGGTAGAGTGATAAGAAAACAAACATAATTTTTCAATATTAGGAAGTGAATAACAAAACGGAAAAACTTAGACCTCGTTTAATAACCATTTTATTTTGTGTTTTTTGTTTTTGAAAATTAAAGTTATAGAAATTACTCTTATCTCCAAATTTCTTCATTTGTTATCTACTTTTTACCAATAGTTTAAAAAATCAAGTCAAAATTTAAAAAGTAAAAAAAGTAACTTTTAAAAACTTGTTTTTGCTTTTAAAATTTGGCTAAAAATTTATCCATTATACTTAAGAAATATGAAAATCATCATAAAAAATGAGAAGAAATAACCTTAATTTTTAAAAACCAAAAATAAAAAAACGAAATTGTTATCCAACGAGATTTTAGTATTAATAACTTTAAAAAAAAAAATACCAAAGCCTTGTTTAGCAACTTTCGTTCTTAAATTTTCACTTTTGAAATTTATACGTGTTTTCTCAAAATTTTCAGATTATGGTTTTCATCTTTATAAAGAAAGACACTCGAATTCCTATTTAAATTCTCTTTTTAAAGAAATAAGATTTTTAAAACTATATCCTTTTTTAACTGATTTGGTCTAAAAAATCTTAGTAGAAAGTAAAAAAATAAAACATAAAACTTTAGGGTGAAAATAGTGTTAATAAATTCAAGTTTCAACCAACCAAAAACTAAAAACCAAATCATTTAACTTAAAATAGTTATTACATGATTATCAAATATCCTAGGATATCTTTACAAAAAACATCTCAACAAATTTGGATACCTTAATGAAACATGAGTTTTCAAAATTTCCACGCAATGGTTTATTCTTTTTGCTTTTTTCTCAGACTTTTTTTGCTGTATATATAAATAAAACCAAACGTAAGCTAAACAAGCTCGATCAACTGTTCCAAAGGGGCTCAGCAAATTGGTAACCCATCACAAATGGCCAATTATCTTTTCTACCTCCATAAATCCAAACGACTTATGCTTCAAATGAGTTCTACACAGAGAAGAAAATAATTGGCTTAAAGTTCTAAAAAAAAAAAAAAAATTACTTGTACTGATGTCTAACACAGCCAAAAATGTGTCCTCTGTTTGTGGGTAGTTTTTCCCACTGAGAGACACACTGTTTAAACAAATTACAGGCTGTACTCGATCGAAATTTTACTGCACAAGAAACCATGAGTGAAACGTATACCTTAAAACCTTGTCCAGAAAACAATACTCTAGAGATGTGCAATTTGTCAATTCATTTTCGAACGAATGTTCCGCTTCAAAGTTCGTCCCAAATACGTCGTTCCTGTGGATCTGCAATTCTGTGAATTAAATCCTCATTGGCTTGAACTGGATTTCTACCATGGTCAATATCTCCAGGTATGTGATTTGCTTGCTTGGCCATCCCAGCTTTAATGGCAGCGGTGGCCATCCTCTGCAACTTCAGTAGTCCAATACGTTTTGACACGACATAAAGAACAGCAAGAGAGAAAAAGAAAAATCCGACGGCCAATATAATCCTGTCCATATAGCCTCTCATTGTTAGAATTTTTGAGAGGTTCGACTATAAATTCAATCTTTTAAAATGAGATGGATATGTTAATTTAACTCTAATAAGCACGAAATCGGACATAGGCCACAGACACGGACACAACATGACAAGAACATGACGACATGCCAATTTCTTAAAAAGTTGGACACAATGGGAACATGTTTCTTTAATCAAATTTATGAGTATATTAGTAGATATTGAAATATTAATGCTTCTCTATCGATAAAACATATAAACTTAACATAAAAACAAAATATACTTCACTAAAAATATACAAAGTTAAGTCAAATAATGATATTTGTAATCTTGCAAGAAAAAAAAAGATGTAGAAATCTTTCTATATCTTTCCTATTACTCGAGGAAAAAACGTCATTGTAATACTTTAAGATTTATGAATATAAGGATTCAGTCTATGAGAAAATCTGTAGTTTTTTACTCTAATCTTCAGATTAAATATTTCTCTGAGTTGTGTCCAGTTGTGTTCACCTGTGTCCAAGCCATGTCTAGAATTAGATTATATATATATATATATATATATATAATTTTAACGTGCTTTTGGCGTATTGAACACGTGTCTGGAGAGTGTCCAAACATGTCACCACTTTGCCTAAAATAAAGTGTCTGTGCTTCCAAGATTAAACCTATAAAGAACTTTTTATTAGGAGAAAAAGTGGCAAGTAATCATCCATTTACCTGTCCATTACATCTTGCCGTTGCATTGTTGAAAGTAAGTTTCTGGTTCGCGTTAACAATGAGCGGTGCCCCTTATATTCACTTTCAGCCTTCTTTAACACTCCAGTTGATTCCTCTGTAAGAACCAAATACTCCTGTAAGCTCCATAGGTTGGCCAGGGTTCCATAACACACAAAGATACTCCAGAGAAGCAATTCTAACTGCTGGTGCCTCATCATATGATTAAAAATCTAGTCTAAAATAAGAAAAAAATGAGAGCTTAACAATGGTATACATCCCCTGATTTGGTGCTTTATATATGGTTCGCAGACTCTTGGAGAGTTGATATTATAAGCACCACCAAAGGATTGTTGCGTTGTAATGGAAGATTTTCTTTTGAGTCCCCATTATCTGATAGGGAACAACTCCTTCACTAAGCCATAATCTTTATCGTTGTGTGGTAAATTTGGCTTGAAAGGAACAAAAAGATTTCAAGTTTTTCAAGTGTCTTGGGAAGAGGTTTGAAGCTTGGCACATTTCAACGCTTGCCTTTAAATTTTTATAACTAAAATTTTATCCTATTTTCGTTTTTGTCCTTGGTTCTTAACAATGGAACCAATTTTTTGTAGTTCTTGTTTCTTAGGCTCCTTTTCTCGGCCTTTGTTTTTGTGTGTTCTTATCCTTGGTACCTTCATTTCTCTGAATCATAGCTGGCTTTTCATCACCAAAAAAGAGGGGGGAACGTATATCAATTTAGACCCTTTTGTTAGGGATATGGAACTATTTTTACATAATTCCATTTAAAATCAACTCAAGCTCACCTAAATAACATTATTCCTTTTGCAAAGAAGAATAGAGGAAGCTTCTTTCTAAATAAGTAAAGAAGAATATAGGAAGACGAGCAAATGAAAAACCACTCAAATTTAATTGAAATTCACTACTGTTTATTTGATTCTTGTATTTCTCTCTAATTTTATATTAATTCTTGCCTTTAAAGAAGTCTCATACATGTGTAAAAATTATGCATTAATGACAAAATCATAATGGAGGGTCCAAATTGATTCACTTATAAAAGTTAAATTGATTCAATAATTATTTTGGAATTACAATTAATACAACCACAAAAGTTTAGAGGTATAAATTGATATTTGTCCAGGCTGTAGGCAGGCTAGAAGAGGGAAACCTCAACTTTGAGGCACAATGAGAAATGAATGCATTCCTAAATTATCAGCGTTCAGTTCAAGACATCATCGTCATAATTTAGCATCTATACACATCATAAATTTCTAAGCTGTGATCTAATCCTAGCATATCCAAATGGTCCAACCCAAGTGAATGAAAATGAGTATATGACAATAGAATCAAAATGCCCAGTCAGACAAGACATAACTTTTGCTTGTTCTAAGAACATTCTGCAAACAACAAGCCAACGAAGATAGTACATGTTTCCTTGTCATTGGCCTAAGATCAAAACGATCGGTGTTCTCAATCAGTAGATTAGATGGCACTAAAAATTAAATGCTAAACAAAGATTCTCATAGATAAATAAATGCTAAATTATGTCTTACTTTCTAATTCCTCAACTGAGGGAATAAATAAGATTTGCAAGGGTGGAAAAAATTTGCTCAGCTGAAGATACTATCATAGGTGTCACTTCACTTCCATACGTGGTGTACGGTATATTCTCACAAGTTTGTTTGCTATGTAATTTCTACCATCAAGATGAAGTAAAGCTAACTAATCAACTGGAAAACAGAATAGTAAAAGAGATGCCACACAAAGATTTTTAAAAACATACCGAAAGTCTCAATTGTGTTTGCAGTTCTTTCCACCTCCTACAGACCAGATACTCAAGAACAGTACATTACTAAGAGCTAGGAGATTTAAAATTCAATCAAGATCAAAGTAAATAGAATACAAATGAGAGAAATATAAAACCAGAAACAGACCTGGACCATAAGCTGACGGGTTCGGCGAAGGCTCTCTGTGATGCTTTCTGCAGCAGATGTCATTCCGGCCTTAGTTCTGCAAAAAGGGAAAACGAGGTTTCCAACATTACAAAAGAGATGGAGACTACAAAAGTTATTTTAAGAAACAATTAGATAAACCTTCTGAAAACGTCAAGTATTGACAACATACTGTAAATTCCGTCTGCGAATTGTGGACTCTTCTCCTCCACCGAGAAGTCGTTCTCTCTACAATGAAAGCCACCAACATCCTGAGTATAATGTAAAAGTTTCACATTGAAGAAATAGTGTTCATCTCAAACAAATTACCACATTCAGGAAATAACGGAGAAATGCCATATTAAGCATTAAGAATACTAGGGCTAATCTGTAACTACTAACGAAAAGTTTTTACAAAACCAGTTTGAATTAATCACCTCCTCCTGTGCAGCCTTTCTCATGTTGGCTTTTGCTTGCATATTAGCGTTTCTCAGACTCGATCGCAAACTGAAATACATGCAAAAGAGGGAAAAAAGAAACCCCATTACAACCAAACGACCTTTCATTGGCGAAGAATTATAGAAAGAAGAAATTCCAATCAAATTGAACCAGAGTAATACAAAAGGAAGAGGAAGACTAGTTACTTGTTGGATTGATTTTTCCAGGATTGAAGCAGCGATTGAGCAGCTTCGACTTCAGAATCAGAGAGCAACTGGGGGGCAAGAAGATCGAGATTGAATTCCAACGACGAAAGGAGATTCAATCCATCTTGAGCCAGAGCATTGAGTCTGGGGAGAGAATTCTTCTCCATTGATTCACTTTGCTTCTCGTATGCTTCGATTGCCTTAATCCGCTCGAGAGTGTGATGGAAAGCGTGGTTCCACTCATTTTTGACCCGATCCACCTCCTCTGCAACCTTGTCCATTTCAAAGATCGGAAGGAACACGAACACCCCCGAGTTTTGAAGGATTTTGATATCTAATCTGCTGATTTATTTGAATATAAATTAGCCCAAGATTTGCTAATTTATACACACGGTGGTGATCATAACGAATGAAATAACAAAATAAACAATTCTAATAACAGAATATAAAATTATTAGGAATATTATAACAGAAAATAAATGTCGGCTTGATATCCAAAAGTCATGTATCACCATTCATTATTTCCATATGCCTTTAGTTATTCTATGTTTGGTCTCTATGTAAGTCCACATCCTACTTGTCACTTTCCCTATAGTGGCATTTAGTGGATCTTATAAGAATCACTTCCACTAATTTTCATATTTCATGATTTTGGTTATTTTATGTTTTTAGTTATTTTATTTTATAATTTTAGTTTTAAATTTAATGTTATTTTGCATATTCAATATCTATTAAATTTCTAAAAGTACAATATTTTATGATAGTGCTGCCATGACAAATCTCACAAAATTAGAATTTGTCGCCCTTGATATTAACAACAATATTTATTTGTCATGGGTACTTGATGCTGAAATCCACCTGCTATGAATCATGGGAAGACTATTAAAGAAGGAAATACGACATCCAAGACAAAACAAAAGTTATGATTTTTCCTCATCATCATATTCACAAGGGATTGAAAATGAAGTATCTTACAATAAAAGATCCCCGTATCTTGTAGAAAAATTTGACAGAGAGATATGATAATAAAAAAAACATTTATTCTTCCTAAAGCTCGTTGATAACTTGTAGAAATACAAATTATTTTTGCTCTTAAGTTGGAACAACTAAGGTTTTTAATGATAAATTCTCCCCATTTTTAGTAGAAACGCATGGAATTACTCAAACATTAGCAAATTCATGCAAAACAAGTTTTATTACTAATTACTGCGGCGCTAACGCATTGTATTGCAGGATCTTTACAAAAAGCTAACGCATAATCAAGAAGTGCTGTAGAGAAAGCTCTAACGCATGGGCCATGCGTCGGAGGGAATTCAGCACAGAGAAGATACATTGATCCAAGCTGATTGTGTCACATCACCACTTGCAGTATGGGCATCTGCAGCAGGCGGCATCTGAAAAGCTTCCGAGAGTCAAGCGGCTGACCAGGGCATGGACTTTAATGTTGCCCATTCACCAAGTGGACATGACCAACGCCTATTAATAGATGAAGTCCCTTCAGAGTTTGCAGTCAGAGTTAGTACATAGAAATTATCAAGACTCTCACTCTCTGTAATTAGCGTAGTCGTAGTTTAAATTGTGTTGTGGTACCGAGACGATCAGAAGGGTTGAGAACCACCGCCACCGCCAGTCAGGGAGCGAAGGAAGCCAAGCTTGAGAAAGATACTTCATCCAACTCCTATACAAGTGATTGTACATAACAGAATTGAGCCAAAGAGATACAAGAGATTGTACTCTGCGGTTTGACTCAGTTTCCTTCGTCTCATTTATCGCTTTCATTGCATTTGATTAAATATTGTTTTTGTAAAGACACTCTGTTTCTTTATAAAATTCATATATTTGATCCATCACATTTTGTCACTGTTTATTTCTTGTTTATGTTGAATGCATTCATACTTTATACAAAACTTCATTTCAACGCTCAAGTCAACCTAATCAATTGGTAAAAGCATCTTTAACTTAGATTGTTCGAGAGAATAACTAAGCCACATCAAGTAGGACGCCTAGTACATCTAGAGATAGACTTACTGGTGTCTATTGCATTCTGTGTTAGACGCATGCATCCTAGAGATAGGTTTTGTATGTTATTCGCATTGAGAAGTGTTGAATAAAGTCTAACGCATAAACAAAGATAATCAAATCATCTCATCTCATCCACATCACATTCTAGTTTGTGTACACTCATCTTAGACCGAAGCATATTACTTACATTAAAATCCATTTTCGCATAATCCATTTAATCACTACTCAACTCTTTTGTATCTTCTTGCACAGGCACGACACTTTAGTGTAAATAACACATTTTTCTCATATATTTAGGAAAACCCCTACAATAGCTTCAATGCAAGGTCTGCGTTCGTTTAACTGAATCCCTGAGTTCGACCCTGGACTTGCCAGGAACCTAAATTGGATTTATACTTGGGTCTGGTTTAGGAAAACTTAAACGTCAATAATAGGAGTGTCGTGCGTTCTGATTGCTTTTCTCTAATGCACCAATACGTTACAAATACTTAAACGCATCAAAGCATCAACGCATCATCTATACTTAGAATTTATTTTTCCAATCTATTTTATACAATACACTCCCAGCTCGAATCACGATAGCAACGAACACTTGTTATGAGTGGATGCACTTGAGGCTACAAGATTTCAAATCAGTAAATGATTACAATTCCGCATTATTTAAAATCAGTTCAAAATTGTTGTTGTGCGGAGAGAAAATTATTGATGCTAATATGTTAGAGAAGAGATTTTCTACATTTCATGTCTCAAATATGCTCCTGCAGCAGCAATATCGAGAGAAATATTTTAAATAATATTCTGAATTAATTTCATATCTTCTCGTGGCCGAACAAAACAACGATTTATTGATGAAAAATCATGAATCTCGACCAACCAGAACAATACCATTTTCTGAAGTGAATGATGTGAATTTTAATAATAATCGTGGTCAAGGTCGTGGTCACGGTCGAGATCATGACCGTGGCAGAGGATGAAATAATTATTATTTTCGTGGTGGTCGTTCTAATCATTTAAATTTCAAAAGAACCACACAAAATGATGATCATAAAGGAAAAGCTTCACAAGATAAAGTTCAAATAGTATTGAAAATAAATGCTTCCGATGTGGAATGACTAGACATTGGTCACGTACTTGTCGTACGTCAAAACACTTAGTTAACCTCTATCAAGCCTCCTTGAAGGAAAAAGAAAAAGAAAAAAGTGGAAGCAAATTTTGCATACCAAGATAATGACATATTTGACCCATCTCATATGACAAATTTGGATGTGGCGGACTTCTTTGAATCTCCTGAAAACAAGATTGGCATAGTTGGTGGCACATCAAGTGTTTCTTTTGACTTTGAAAATATCTAGACTTAATATTATTTTTTTCTTTTATCTATCTTTATGTTTTTTTTAGTAACTTTTGTATATTTTAAGTGTTGTTTTTCTTATTGTAATTATTTTCTTTTAATGAAGAAACATGGATCATTTCTATATGTTGAGTGACTAAAAAATGAGCAAAGAAGATCTATATCTGACAGATAGTGCAACTACATATACAATACTTACAAATAAAAAATACTGCTGAAAGTAAAAGTAAATACAATATCAGGTTCTGCAAATTTGATTGAAGATTTTGGAAAAGAAAATATTATTTTGCCTAGAGGAACAAAATTTACAATTGACAATGCATTGTTTTCTAGTCAATCAAAGAGAAATCTTCTAAGTTTTAAAGATATACATTACAATGGTTATCTTATTGAGATTGATAGTAAGAATAATGTGGAATATCTATATATCATATCCATTGTCTCAAATGAAAAACATATATTAGAAGAGTTGCCTGCTTTATTTTCTGGATTGTATTATACTCATATACGAGTAATTGAAACATATGCAACAATGAACCTGAAGTTCATGAATCTAGACATATCCACAATTGACATGACCGATTGGGTCATCCAAGATCTATAATGATAAAGAGAAGCATTGAAAATTCAAATGGACACTCATTGAAGAACTAGAAGATTCTTCAATCTAATGAATTATCATGTGATGCTTGCTCTCAAGGAAAATTGATAATTAAATCATCACTAGCTAAAGTGGGGACTGAATCACCTACGTTTTTAGAACGAATTCATGGTGATATATGTGGGCCCATTAACCCACTAAGTGGACCATTTAGATATTTTATGGTATTAATAGATGCATCCAGCAAATGGTCAAATGTGTGCTTATTATCAAGTTGAAATCTTGCATTTACAAGATTACTTGCTAAAATAATTAAGTTAAGAGCACAATTTCCTGATTATACAATTAAGACCATTCATCTTGATAATGCTGGTGACTTTATATCCCAAGCTTTTAATAATTATTATATGTCAATTAGGATAAAGTGTTGAACATCCTGTAGCTCATGTTCATACACAAAGTAGTTTGGCAGAATCATTTATAAAACGTTTGCAATTAATTGCAAGACCATTACTTATGAGAGCTAAGCTTCCTTTATCTGTATGAGGACATACTATTTTACATGCAATGTCACTTGTACACATTAAGCCAGTAGCTTATCATAAGTATTTGCTATTACAATTAGCTTATGATCATGAGCAAAATATTTCCCATCTGAAAATTTTTGAATGTGCAGTATATGTTTCAATTGCTCCATCACAACACACTAAGATGGGTTCTCAAAGGAGGTTAGGAATATATGTTGGATATGATTCCCCATCAATTATTAAATATCTTGAGCCCCTGGTGGGTGATGTATTTACTCCACGACTTGCTGATTGTCATTTTAATGAGAAAAATTTTTCAACATTAGGGGGAAGAATTAAGAAGTTGGAAAAAGAAATTACATGAATGCATCGTTATTGTCTCATTTAGATTCCCGTATAGATCAATGTGAACTTGAAGTTTAGAAAATAATTCATTTGTAAAATATAGCAAATCAATTATTAGATGCATTTATAGATGCAAAGAAAGTAACTAAGTCGCATATACCAGCATGCAAATTTTCCATAAAAATTGATATCTCAACACAACAAGTTGTCACTAATGAGTCTAGAACACACCAAAAGCGTGGTAGAACAGTGGGTTCCAAAGATAAAAATCCTCGAAAATGAAAAATAATTAACAATGAAAAAGACTTGGTTGAGGATGTAAATACCCATAAAGAAATCATCGGCATGACTAGTAAGGAAAGTGAAATATCTAAAGATAATAATGAGATTTCAATTAACTAAGTCATGATAGGAAAAAGATAGAATCGAACTGATGTAATTATTAACAACATTTTTGTGTATAATGTTGTTCTTGATATTATATCTGAAAATGAGAATCCTAAACCAAAATTTGTTGAAGAATGTCGACATAGAAAAGATTGGCTTCAGTGGAAAGAAGCAATTGAGGCAGAATTAAACTCACTTTCAAAACATCGAATTTTTGGACCTGTAGTCTGAACACCAGAAGGTGTTAAACCTGTGGGATACAAATGGATATTCATGAGGAAAAGAAATGAAAATAATGAGGTCATAAGATATAAAAAAAGACTAGTTACACAAGGTTTTTCACAAAGACCTGGTATTGATTTTGAGGAGACGTATTCTCCGATGTTGGATGCAATTACATTAAGATATTTAATTGGCTTGACTATATATAAAAGTCTGAATATGCATCTTATGGATGTATTCGCAGCATATTTATATGAATCTCTTGATAATGATATTTATATGAGAATCCCAGAAGAATTTAAAGTACCTGAAACATATACATCAAATTCCTGGGAGTGGTATCAATAAAGTTACAAAGATCACTATATGAATTGAAACAATCGGAACAGATGTAGTACAACCGCTTGAGTGGATATTTATTGAAAGAAGGATATAAAAATAATCCAATATGTCCGTGTGTTTTTTAAAGAAATCATAATCAAGATTTGCTATTATAACTGTATATGTTGATGACTTGAATATAATTGAAACTCCTAAAGAGTTTTCAAAGGCAATAGAATATCTTAAAAAAGAATTTGAAATGAAAGATCTTGGAAAAACAAAATTTTGCCTTGGTTTGCAAATTGAGCATTTAGCAGAAGGAATATTTATTCATCAGTCAACTTATACAGGAAATTTTTTTAAAGATTTTATATGGACAAAACACATCCATTAAATATTCCAATGAAAGTCCGTTCATTGGATATAAAGAAAGATATATTTCGACCTCGAGAAGATAATGAAAAACTTCTTGGTCCTGAAGTACCATATCTTAGTGCAATTGGTGCACTTATGTATCTTGCTAATAATACAAGACCAGATATTGCATTTTCAGTAAATTTTATAACTAGATATAGTTCTTCTCCTACAAAAGACATTGGAATAGAATTAAGCATATACTCTGTTATCTCCGAGGAACAATCGATATGGGTTTGTTTTATTCAAATCAATCAAATTTTGATCTAGTTGGTTATGCAGATTCTGGATATCTATTTTATCCACACAAAACTGGATCTCAAACAGGTTATCTATTCACATGTGGAGGAACTGCTATATCATGGTGATCGATGAAACAGACTTTAATGGCCACTTCCTCAATTCATGCTAAAATTCTTACAATTCACGAGGCTAGTCGAGAATGTGTATGGCTAAGGTCAATGATATTGGGGTTGATGCCCTAAATCTCGTAGGGTCCTATAGTTTGTAAACCTTATATGAACAAACTTTTATGTGATTAATAATATATGATATTTTTATTCACTTTGTCTATAAAATATGTGATATTTTAGTTGCATTAACCACAAACCAATAAATTAACATCCAAGATTATCGTTGTAACTTAAACATATATGTGGAGACATACAAGTGGATCATGTTTAAGTGATAACCTAAACGGTCTATAGTATATCGATAAGGTTGGGTACCTTATCCTGGTATCACTACAAGTATTAACCCACTTTATAGGTGTTATAATTGTTGTAAAGTGCTACAAATGATCTGATCCTGATCATTCATGTATTAGACATGAGAGCGGAGATATTCTATACAAAGGAATTTTTATAAGACCGGACCACGAAATGTTTAGTCTCATTATATAACACCGTTCATAATAGAGACTTTCATTTCACCAGGATGACCATAGGTAACATGACATTAATCCTGAGTTGGTTGTGAATTCCTGCCTATGAGGGCGGTTCTTTTATTTATATGGATGAGAGTGGCCAGATTTCCGACTCAACAAGCCTACCATTTTAGGGATTCGTCTGATTGGGGAGCTGGGAACACAACTACACAAGATAGAATTCACTCATTTCCCGAAGCAGGGATAAGTAGATAAATTGCTCCCTTAAGGACTGATTTCGGGTATTGAACAATGTGGCGCCACACCCTCTTTTGGCCCGAGAGGGGTTTAGTCATAGTGGGACCATGATCTATTGTTCATTAGAGAGATCAATGGTACTTAAAGAGTTAGATGTAACTACAGGGGAAAATGGTAATTTGGCCCAATTGTACTTACGAGCAATTTGTGAAGGGTCATCATACTGTTGATTGGTTATATCCAATGGACACAGAAATATATTTGTAGTGCGAAGAGTGCAACTGTCGGTCTTTAGTGGAGTGTCCGACAGTTAACGGATAGTGGATAATGTAATTAAATAGTTTAATTAATTATTCATGTACCGTTGGAGCTCAAAAAGATTTATTTGAGAATCAGTTTTTAGGTTAATTTGAATTGTTCAAATTAATAAGAGAGAATTTAATTATATATGATATAATTAAATTGATTCAATTATATATGATATAATTGTTATATTGTATTTAATACATTATTGTTTAATTAGAGAAAATAAATATTTGAATGAGATTCAAATAGTTGTTAAATTTAATATAAATATAATTTATATTAAATGCCATAAAATAGAGAAAATGAACTATGGTTTATATTGTATACGATATAATATTAAAACTATATATTACGTGTTATATTTGATATAACATATAGTTTATATAAATAAGATATGATAAGTTAGTTATCATATTTATTTATATGAATTTTACTAATTTTCCTAATTTCTCTCCAACCACCTTAATGAGTGGTTAATTTGTTTCTGTGGCAATTTGGAATAAATGAAAAGTAGTTTTTCTTTTCTTCCACACGGTACAGTGACTACACGATTGAAGGCCATTTACTCTACGATAGAAAAATCACAGAAACGTTCTGTGTTCTTCTTCAATCTTTTTCCTCCTCTAAACTCAAACTCCCTCCTTACTAAAATAATCAGAACCCACAACTCCTGGACTTTCACTCTGAGTATACCAAAGGCTCCTGGTGGTTGTGTCTTCTGTTTTGGTTCGTGTTTTTCTTGAAGAGGGTCTTCAAGCTTTGTTGTTATTTTTGAGTTCATGACAATTCGAGGAGTTTACACAAAGAAACATTCTTTAAAGGTATAATCTCTTGAACTCTTTTTCTTTACAAAAAGCATGTTGTAATTTATTTAAGAATGCTATCTTGTATGTTTGCTATAAATTAGTTTTTTCAACCAAAATGGAATTTGGACGATCTGCTTCCACTTAGGGATCTCTGCAAAACGAGTTCCTTCAATTGGTATCAAAGCCAGGTTGTAGTTCTGATTCCAAATTCCATTTTTGTATTGAAATAGTTTATAGTATTGGTGGGTTTTTTTTTTCTGCATTGCGTTTAAATGTTAAATGTATGTGGATGGTTGTTGATGGATGTTTCGGGGTAGTAATATCTGTTTTTGGCTTTATGTTTAAATTACAAAAGTTAATTTGTAAGGGCCCCTGCATTTTTAGGCATTAACCTTGTAATCGAATTTGTATTTGTTTAGTTTTGAGTCATTCATGAAGCTTCAGAAGAAATGTTGCAATGCGTTTCGATGGAGAAGACGAAGCGGTGGCCGCATCGTGTAGCTAGAGTTAAACGATCGTTTAGATTTTGTTATGTGTTCGTGTAGAGTTTTCTACACGATCGTGTAGCATCTGCTAAATGATCGCATAGTTAATGCTACGCGATCGTGTAGAGTTTGCTATACAATCATGTTGCGTTGACTACATGATCACATAGGCGCTCGATGGGTAGACGATTGCACAGTATATGATACTCAACGCTAGGATTGTGTGCTAAACAATCGTGTAGACTATCATGCTCATCGCATAATCAGTAGCTACACAATCGCATAGTATATGATACTCGACACTCGCTACATGATCGTGTAGACTATCATGCTTATCGCATAGTCAATAACTTCACGATTGCATGGTATACGATACTCGATGCACGCTGCACTATCATGTGGACTTTCATGCTCTATCAGGAGATTTCTGATTTTTGAGATTATTTATCCTGGTCCATCAACTTTAGTTAAATATACATGTGATGTATATTTATTTTATATGTCATAATGTATGTCATATAGTTTTAAAACCCACTATAGGGTTATACATTTATTTTCATGCATCATTTTATATTATAAATGTTATAAGATATTAGTATGCATGATTAAATTACATAAAGCATACTCAAGCATATAATATAATTGTCATCCATGCATCATTTATATTATAAATGTTATAATATAAGGTTGAATGTTTGTATGGAATGTTTGTTATAGCTTAGTTCATTACTTAGTTATATAAATGTTATATATTAGTAATGGATGAATATTACATGAAGCATGACACTACCTTAGGTTAATTTATGATTGTTATAAATAACTTATGCATGTCTAGCTTGCAATGTTGGTTGGTTTTAATTGTTCATTTCTTATAAATATTATAATAAATGAAATTAGAATTAAAATCAATAATAAAGAGTTATATGCAGACATTAGGCTTTAATCATTTTTTAAAAGTGTTTTGAAATTTTATTGAGATAGACCTAATATCACGTTTCTAATAAGATTATAAATTTAAGTTTAATCTTTTAAATCGGTTTAATAAGATTAAATTGATTCCTAATAAAAGATTAAATATGTAACAAATGTATCTATAAGGGACCTTTTGTCTAAGGTTGGTACTGGCTAGGCTGGGTCAAAGAGGACCTATGAGCGGAAGCAAGATCGTTCCAAATTCATTGTGTGAAACCCGGATTTCAATTTCCCTACTTAAGCAGGTAATTAAGGGAATTAACTATATATAAGTTAAATCCTATGTTGAAGAGAAGGAAAATTTCTAGGTGTTGAATAAATTTTCCTTGAGTGGTTTTGAGTTAAGCCTTAACTAGTGAAAATTTAGCTAAGTGTAAAGTCAAAAGGAACCGTGTATTTGGTGTTAGGAATCATTAACGCATGAGATAAAGTTGAGTTAGTGGAGGTTTAAAGGAGTTAAGCATTGAAGCCAAGGCAACCATGCGTTAAGCTTGGGAAGTTTGGACACATGCTGGCCTAAGCGTTGGCAAGAGGCATTGCCCAAAAAGTTGCTCATGCGTTGACGCTGCGAGAGCAAGAGAGTGAAACATTGAGGGCAAGGCGCTGGGCAGACAATCGTGTAGCTACAGGCGGCGCTAAACGATGTGAAGTAATGTGCTAGACGATAGAGCTACACAATAGGTGTTAGTACTACACGATCAGTGTAAGCGCTAGACGATAAGCATAGAAGCTAGACGATAGCACTATATCAAATATTTCTGATTTAATCACCATGAATCTGTAAGTAGCAGTATGCATTACATAGCCTATAAAGACACAATCAATTATCTTAGGCCCAAGTTTGATCTTTTTTAGTAAATGAACATATACCTTTGCGAAACACTCCCTCATTTTTAGCATTTTATATGAGGGTAACTTCCCATTTCACACTTCATAAGGCGACTTATTAGTCTTGTATAAAACTTGTTGTTAGTAAAGCTTCCCCCATAAATTGTGAGTTAAATCTAAACTATTTAACATGCAATTAACCATGTCTTTTAATGTTCGGTTCTTTCTTTCAGCTACACCATTTTGTTGTGGTGTATTAGGTCCTATATTTTGATTCATTATACCATTAATTTCACATAATTCATAAAGTGATGATGATTCATATTCACCACCTCTATTTGATCTGAGCACCTTTACTTTCTTCTCAAGTTGATTTTCAACTTCTGCCTTATATGTTTAAAAACATTAAAGGTTTCATCTTTACTACGTAATAAATATATATAGCAATATTTACTACAATCTTCAATGAATGTGACAAAGTATCTCTTATCACCTCGTGTGGGAGTACTTTTCATATCACATATATCACTGTGGATTAAATCGAGTAACTCATTACTTCTTTTCACATATGAAAATGACTTTGTAGTAAACTTTGATTCAACATAAACTTCACATTTGTGTCATTATCAATGTTAAAATTCGGCAATAGTCCTAACATTACCATTATATTTAAAGAACGATAATTGGCATGCCTCAATATAGAATGTCAAACATTATATAACTCAAAAATATAAGTATAAAAGTTGATATTATTATTATTCTTTGGCATTTGTGCCACTACATTCAGCTTGAATATGTGATCATTTAGATAGCCTTTTCACACATACATACCTCCTTTTTGTCAAAATAAATTTATTTGACTCAAATACAAGCATGAACCCATTTTGTTAAGTAGGGTTCCTGACACTAAATTCTTTCGAATCTCTAGCACATGTCATACATCATTAAGGGTAAGTATCTTTCCAGAAGTCCATTTCAGCAAAGCTCTTGCCTTCCACTGAGGCAGTTGAAGCATTTTCCATGTACAACTTATCGCTGCCATCTAGCTTCTCATATGTAATGAACAATGACTTGTCTTTACAAATGTGCTTAGTAGCACCAGTATCAGTCCACCAACCTTTGGTGTCTGAAGCCATATTTACCTCAGAAATGACGACAACCAAATCGTCATTTTTCACGACATTAGCTTGATTGTTGGAACTTTGTCCCTTCTTATGCTCGTACATTGCAACAGTATGGTCATTCTTACCACAACCCAACAATTGTCTCGAATGCACTTGCTAGCATCATTTCTTGACCCATGATTCACAGTTTTCTTCTTGAAATTCTGCTTCCTGGGTTCATGTTTTGAAGCTTCAGCAATGTGAGTCTTGACTTCAACTTCTAGCGGAGTTTTATTTTCTTTTCTGTTATCCTCTTCAATATGGAGTTTTACCGCAAGATTCTTCATGGATAACTTCTTTCGCTTGTGTTTGAGATAGTATTTGAAGTCCTTCCAACTTCTCAATCACAGCAACAACTTGGAAAGGCTCATTGATGTCCAATCCTTTACTTTACAAATCACTGATGATAATTTGTAATCCTTCCATCTGATTGACTACAAACTTGGTATCAACCATCTTATAATCCTAGAATTTTTCCACAAGGAATTTCTTAGTACCAGCATCTTCCAGCTTGTACTTCTTGTCTAATACATCCCAAATAGTTTTAATGTATTGTAGGCATTGCAATAAACATTGTAAAAGTGTCGTCAAGACCACTAAATATATAATTATGACACAGGAAGTTCGAATGCATCCATGCTTGCTTTGCAGCTTCTGTTTCAGGGGTTATAGCTTCTGACAGGGTAATTGGGCAATCTTCCTTCAAATTATGAGCAAGATTTAGTGTGGTGAGATAAAAGATCATCTTCTGTTGTCATCTCTTGAAATTGTCTCCCTTAAACTTTTATAGTTTTTCAGCATGAGGTTTGACAATGGGTGATCCAATCATGGTTGAAGTAGTGGCATTGGTGGAGGAGTTTGCAGCCATCAATTCAAATATAATAAGTGTCTTCATATTGTTGGGGGAATTGGTATATACAGAACTGAATACACTAGCAAACTGATTACACCTAAATTACTAGAAACAATATACTCAATGTATAATATTCAAACTCAAACGAAAGCCAAATGATGTAACAAGGCTTAAATATGAAAATAAGCAAAGATTTGAAAGAACTTCAAAACCTTTGGAGACTTAAAACATAGTCGAGACACGCTTTTAGTAAGCGTTGTCTTAAAGATAATTATTCACTCTACACGGACTGCAAGCAGACTACAGTGATCATCTTAGCATGATACAACGACTAACACTGGTAAAACTGCAACCTCGAACTACTTGGATCTGGCAGAACTTTTAGATACTTGATCTCAACTCAACTCAAGAACAAAAGAAATAAAGGAGAGAACCCTTCAATTTGGCATGAGATGCCACAAATGAAGAACCAAGTAGCTATTTATAGGCTAACAACTTGGTAACTCTCCAAATTACAAAATAAAATCAAATAAATACAAAAAAAAATTTGTCAATTTTAACTCAATTGAGTTGTTACTTGACAAAAATCAAACATAACTCATTCAATTTGAAAAAACTACAAAACTTTCATACATATTAAATTTGTACATGAAACATTATTTTTATTTGAAGTTTCAATTCAATTTGAAAGTTTCTAAACAATGAATTTAATCTACACAATTAAATTCATTTCACGTTTCAAATCTTACCAAACTTTCACTTTCCTTCACTATATATATCCAACACTTTCATCTTAAAATATAAGTTAAAGATCATCACATGTAATAATTATATCATCAACATAAACGAGGAGAAGAATAATACTCTAAGGGGTCGTTTGGTTGGAGGGAAAAGAGGGTGGGAATGGGAATGAGTTTACAAAGCCCATGTTTAGTTGGTGGAATTTGTTTATTTACCTTGGAAAAGGCAATTCCTAGGTATCTTTTATCCACACAAATGAAGGAATTGCATACCCATTGAGAAGTGTGGGTTTTCATTTCTTCTTCCGCTTCCTACCACAATTTTTCTTCCTTCCAATCGTGAAATCATATAGCATTTTGTTACTCAGCGATCGTATAGCATTTGGTAAGCGATCGTGTAGCATTTGGTAAGCGATCGTGTAGCATTTGGTAGGCGATCGTGTAGCATTTGGTAGGCGATCGTATAGCATTTGGTAGGCGATCGTATAGCATTTTGTTACTCAACGATCGTGTAGCATTTGGTAAGCGATCGTATAGCATTGGGTAGCCGATCATATAGCATTGGGTAGGTGATCGTATAGCATTTTGTTACTCAACGATCGTGTAGCATTTGGTAAGCGATCGTATAGCATCACTCAACGATCGTGTAGCATTTGGTAGGTGATCGTATAGCATTGGATAGGCGTTCATATAGCGTTTTGTTACTCAGCGATCGTGTAGCGGAGCTTAGCGATCGTGTNAGCGATCGTGTAGCCGAACTCAGTGATCGTGTAGCATTTGGTAAGCGATCGTATAGCATTTGGTAGGTGATCGTATAGCATTGGATAGGCGTTCATATAGCGTTTTGTTACTCAGCGATCGTGTAGCGGAGCTTAGCGATCGTGTAGATAATTTAAGCGATTGTATAGTATTTTGTAAACGATCGTGTAGATAATTTAAGCGATCGTATAGATAATTTAAGCAATCGTATTGTTACGAAATCGACAATTAAGGAACACAAAAAAAGGAAACGTAGAGATAAAGAAGATCGACACACAGATATACGTGGTTCACTACCCGTACTTGGTTGTTCGAAGCGCCAACAAATAGATTCAAGGCATTTCAACAAATGCTTACAGGGAAAATCTCAATTTATTTTTTAATTCCCACACATACTATTTCCAGACATTGTTTTCCCATGCACAACCAAACATAGTCATCCTTAATTCCCAGTAATTTTATTCCCAGACATATAATTCTCATACATCCTTAATTTCTGGGCATTGAGAAAACTTCAATCCAAACGGCCCCTAAGGAGTTTAATTTGTAAAAAGCATTATATCATGAGAACTGGAAGTAAACCCAAATTGAGTTATAGAATAATTGAAAGTTGCAACCAGGCTCGTGGAGCTTGTTTTAGGTGTCATTAAGAAAAGCATTTTTGACATTGTCTTAAGTGGGCAACCAGGCTCGTGAAGAAGACATTGTCTTAAGTGTCATTAAGAAAAGCATTTTTGACATCCAACTAGAAGAGACTATTATTTGTCAATTGTATTAGCCAAAAGACTGCAAACAGATGTCATTCAAGTGACCAGGGAAAATGCCTCTTTGTAACCAATACTATTCTTGCAAGTAGCTTTTTGTAACAAGGCGAGCCTTATATAACATTCAATAGGTCCACTAGAGTGCATTTTGATTTTACAAATCCACTTATAACCAATAGACCTTTTGCCAGGAAATAGATCCACGTAGTCCCGAGTATGAGTCTTGTATAGCTTGTAGTTCCACATTCATTACTTGCTATCAAAGATGGTTAGTACTGGTCTCATGTTAGAACAAAGGTCTGAGTGGAGTGACAAAAGGAAGGGGCAAGTGTAGATTTAGATTCCACAGTGGACATAGATGGTAGATCTAAGAGAGCAAGATATGAATAGATCGATCAAGCTTGGAGATATGCGGAAGGTCATATGACGCAAACCAATTATTTCGATGCAAGTATTTATGCATAGTATTAGATCTATTGTTTATTAGGTGCAATTGTAAACCGATTATTTTTCAAAGTTATACCACGATGCTACTAAAACTTGGAAATTATCAAAAATAAATCTAAAATGCTTTCATCTTTCACACCTTGCACGAGAACTGGTTGAAATAGTTTTTGTCGGTCATTTCCAACCGAGATTGACCCCGAGATTCGAATAATTTAACTTCGTTATACATCCAAACTTTTGATTTATTTGAATTTTTTCAATGAAATCTCAATCAAGATGAACGTCAAAGATTGTAGTCTTTCCCAAATCTTATATAATCTTTCTGAATCTTCCTCTCAAATCTTATGTCCTATTTCTATTTTCACAATATTCTGAATTTACAAATGGATTCACAAGTTTCTCGTTGTCTCCCTTTCAAACAATTGTGCAGCAGTCTATGGAAAAAAATCCAATCGCAAGGTGATCGCAGTGTTGCAGAAGATAAATTTTAGAAAAGATTTAGTAAAAGTTGGGAAAGATTACATTTGTTTCTCCTCCAAGCGTCTGTCAATTTTACTATAAATGATTTTATGTAACATAAAATAAGTTTCCTATCAAACAAATTTTATCAAGATGAGAGACTAACCAACCCCCTGTTTGGAACTCATGCAAATTTGAATTCATGAATAACTGGGCAAACAATTTTTAGATGTTGGGTGGGAGCCCTGAAAGGAAGGGTAAAATTTGATGATTTAGTTTGCTGTAAAATCTAATGCATATTTTCCCACCCAATATTTCCATAATATTAATACATCAATAATCAGATATAATACATTGGAATAATTGTTCAGTTGGTAAGCAGCCTTTCTTCCATAGGCATAGAAAATTCCAACTGAAAGATGGGTTATAACATGATTGGATAAATAACAAGAGATCTAATGACACTTAATTGAAGACAAAAACCCTAGCACAGTAATTCTTTGGCATTAAGCTTAGGTGGTGAGCCTTGGAGCCTTGAGTAGGTAAATACTCCTCATTAGACCTTTACCAGTTTCACCAGCAGATTTTAGCACTTCAGCTGGTTCTTTTTCTTCCTTCACAGCTTCATCGCCACGTCCACGCTTCTGTAAGAGAGGGTAAAAGGAACTCGGTTCAGTTGGATAAGTGAACTTTGGCGATAAAATTTGAAATGACCTAGTAAACTTACCTTTGAACTGTGTCGTCCCCATGTTACACCAATTGCATCACCTCCCAGAGAGTCATACCATAAGTTGAAAGTGTTCGAGAATTCTTTCTGCATTTTCATAAAGATGGGTAAGCAGCAAAATCGACGAATAAAAAAAATGCAATATCAAAGCATACTGAGTCACTTCACTTGCCTGCAAATCTGCGATATAACAACTTAACGGATCAAAATTTACCAAAAGCTTGTCCTTAATGTTATCAGAACATGCTTTCAAGTTTCTAGGAGACAAGTATGGAGAGAAGATCTTGCTAGGATTCCCTTTTGCGATATGAATTCCTAGTAAAATATGCTCATGATTAAAATTCAGATATCAAAAGCTTCGGCAATCACAAAAAGGGAACATCAAGAAAGACCATCATTGGCCAGCTCATGAAGAATACCTCGGTTCAGTTCGGATGGGAAGAGAAGACGTTGTGGGTAAGGTAATTTGTCTCTGTGGAGTAGAATAACAGCATCATAGTTTGTCAACGGAGTTCGGAAAAGGCACTACAGACCGAACAAACATTACGACGTTAGGTTTCTTAGAAACAACAACATTTAACGCGGAAAATAAAATGATCAAATAATGGTTCTAGGGATACTCCCTCACCTCCCACTGATAAGAATCGACCTGATGCTGCAATATTAGTCTTGTCAACAAATCCGCACTACTTCTAGCATAAGCAGCCAACCTTTTTAGCTCCTTTTAACAAGAAGTGCGCATAACGTCATTAACAAAAGAATTAAAAAGCTCAAACAATGTTGGTCATGCACACTCTGCAACAGAGCTATATTTAAAGTCTCGGCTGGCAGTGACTTCTTGCAGAAAATCTTTTTTAAAAAATCATAGGTCCCTATTCCCACTTACAACTAATCCAACTAAATAATCATCTAATTTTATAAATTTTGGCTCTGAAAAGGTTGTACATTAACATTCTTAGATACATTGAAAGGCAAATTATTCATTATTTTCTTTTGACAAGAAAAGATATTGAATTAAAGGCATTTATTCATTAGAAAAGTGCTTAAAATTTCATACCGATAATTTTGGTGAAAACCTGGTCCAAGCCTCGGATGCCTTGTCATACGCTGTTGCTAAGAACATGGCGGGACTTGCACTGTCTGGATTCTCTTGCAAATCTTTTCGTGTCGTGTTAAATTTATCCTATAAAAATCCGATAAGAATAAATAACAATTAAAGGGTACCCATAATAATAATAGGAACTATTCGCAAACGTTAGACCTTACAGCTATTTCTTTCTCCTCATTTGCACCCAAATCATTGTTTATGTCAATAACCAATGGAGAAAAAGTCCAATCATATTCCGACAGTAATCTTAAGAACCTAAAGAAGTCACAATGCAGAAACAGATGAAGTGAGCTGCAAACAAACTAAGCACTGTAGTATGTCAAATGAAAAATATATAAATAAATAATTTAATGATAAAATTAAATTATTATTGTAAAGTTGGCAATCACTTTACATTTTGATACTTCATGGCGTAAGGTTATAGCAAGTACATATGAGCAGGAAGGGATAAAGGCATAATCTTTTGGCAAGCTTGTTTTTCATGAATAACCAAATTTTCATTGAGAAAAAATAGAAAGTAAAGAATACACGAGCATACAAAAATAAAGCTCACAAAAAAAGGAGCCAAAACTAAAAAGAAATGACTCCAAGCAAATAAAATGATTACTAAAAACTTTCATCATGAAGCCTTGAGAGAGACTTTTTTTTTTTTTTAAAACTCAAGAAATAACTGAATCTTTAGAAAGGGTAAATGGTTCTACGAACAAATTTGTCATTGGACCTAATATTTCTTTGTGGGCTTGGGCTAAGGATTTTTGTATAATCTGCTAAGTCTTATTCCTTTAGATAGGAGTCCCTTTCTCCTAATTCTTGTTTGGACTTTTCTTTTTTCTCTTTTTTCTTTTTTCTTTTTTTACTTCTTTTTTT
>NC_052360.1:70071906-70136832 GCF_009727055.1 Benincasa hispida | reverse complement strand
TGGACTTATTTTGTTGGCCTTTTCTGTATAACCTCTCTTATTAGTCTCTCATTTTTCTCAATAAAATTTGATTTCTCTTAGGATAAATAAATTTAGAGGGGGGGCGGGGAGGGGGGGCTTTGCAGATGGGTAAGTGGGCCTTGCATTCCAAATTCTTGATATTTTTCATTAGGGAGGAAACGAGAGGTCTTTTAGAGGACCAATTGTTGGGTGACAGTCCCTTTTTGTTAACTTTTCTCACGTCTCTATTCCATAATCTTTCTTACAGTTCCAAGAAAGTTAAGTAAATTGTTTCTCGCCTTATTGTTTCAGAATTCTACTTCGTTAATTGTCACTTTAAGAGGCTCTTGTCCAGCCCAGCTCTCAGGCATGTCCTCACCAATCCCTTCTACAAGGGTTTTAATTTCACTGGGGTACAAGGAGTGTTGTGCTGGGACCCCGAGTATTCGGTAATATATTCTTGTAAATATTCCCCCTTCTTGTTTGATCGCCTCTTTGTTTTCAACAAACTCGTGTTTGTTTTCACAATTTTTTTTATAAGAGATAGAGATGTATATCATCAAAAGAACCACAAGAACAACCTAAGGGCAGGGGTAGAGGAAACCCCCTCCCACAAAACTAATAAAGAAGACCCCTCCAATTGTAATATGTATATAAATATATTTGTTTTTGCAAGGTTCGTTGATCATGTGAGGATTAACGCCATTGATTCACCCAGGAGGTCCTTTGTCTATGGCTTTGAGGCCTCAACAGAGAGTTCTTTATTGTAAGCATCTATAAGAGGGAGGATCTAGACCATAGGTAGTGGAGATGTCAGCTTGTCACGGTTTGCTAGAATGCATTTTTGAATACCTTCGACGTAAGGTTGACCCAAAGTAGGAATCATCAATCTGATGCTAAAAGCCGTGCTCTTAAATTCTCATTTATGAGATAAAGAAAGGGCTGTTTGGCAAGCCACTCCCTTGAATTATTTGGCTAGAAAGAAAGATGAGAACTTTTAAGGGTGTCGAGAGGTTTTAGGAAGGGGTATGCAACATGGCTCATTCCAATACCTGCCTTTTGGTTTATACGTCCAAGTTCTCTTCTGCAATTGTCCTTTGTTTTTTACTTACAACTGGAGAATCTTTTAGTAAATGTTATTTTGTTATAATTTTGCCAGTCACTTCTGTTTCAGGCTTTTGTTATTTTATCTAACTTTCATATTCAGTTTCACTTTCCTTCCATGAGAATTACAGAAAAAGGCTCCCTATACGAAGGCAAATAGTGCAAAGATACATTAGACATATACACACCTTAAAAAACCTGTGATTCGAGAAAGTGGTGCATGGAAGGGTAGAGGCTTCAGGAAAATTGATGCTACCAAGAGTTCAACTGCTTCCTCTACCAAGCATGCTGAAAAGAAATGTGAGGCCACCCATCGTTTTGCCAACCTTAAAATGCCAACACAGTTGTGAGGAGTGCATTATTGAAATCTATAACATACACAGCAATCAGTACACACCTAACAACCGGTCCATATATTGAGTGACGAGCCTGTAATCCGCTAATCATGCTAGAATGCTGGTTTTGAATAAAAAGTTGCTTATCAGTTGAGGAGATCCAATTTGATAATTCATTTCCAGCTGCAAATTTAGTTAACTTGTTAACATTAAAATGGTTCAAGAAACCCACGATACCACCAGACCCAAGACTGCATAAACATGTCAGAGAGATGATGCCTTACATTCCTTACTCAACAAACTCAGGCCTCTTTCATGCCAAATTTTTAGGCGGAAGGCATAACCAGAGACAAGTACATTAACAGAATCTTCAGAAGCAATACATGTCATCCCCCAAACATTCTGCAGACTGCAATATTGAGACCATCAAATTGACATCCGAGATTAATGTTGTCATTACAAAATCAAATTTTTGCTCACCTCTCTCCAATTTTAAGAAGGAAGGCTGTTTTGGTTTTCTCGATTGCAACCTCATCAGTGGGCCAGTTCCCAGAGCCTTCCAACTGAAAATAAGGGGAAAAGATCTAGTCACAAGTTATTTTAAATGCTAACAAATAAACTTAGAGTTCAGGTCACTTCATGCCTGAATCATAACTTCGAGTGGATGGATGCAGGATGGAGCAAATGTCTTCTGTATTTGCAGACCACTTGCTTTTTCTTCAGCTAGTGGGTGAGGTTCAGGGGGATAGACAGATGTATACCTGAAAGCTGTAAATATGATAAGCATACAGTCTGCTATTCCTGACCCTGTGTCTAGGGAAATTTTACTCCTGGACTTCTGGTTGATAGCCAAAATTCCTTCTTATTTGAAGTTGATAGTAGTAAATTATTTTCTCAGGGCAGATAAAATGAAAATTGTTTTGAAAATAGAACTACGGCTCACTTAAACCATCAGTACATTTTCTAATTTTGTTTTTGCATGTCCTAACTCCTAAGTAATCGTGCTTATTATGATGTCTGCTGAGTTCATAGGGCAACCAAAAATATGATGAAGAAATACAAATATCTAGATTCATTGATATAAAAGATGAGATAAATAGTCCAAGTTCCTACAATCTAAATCTGGATAATGGAATTATAATTGACAGGAATGATCAAGAGTCTTCAAGAGAATTGTGTCCTCTGAAGTCTAATACCTGAGTCTAAAGGCTGTACAGCAGACACCTTCAAAGGAATGTCTTCTATTGAACGTAACCGCTTCGATAAAACTTCAAAAGCCGCAAGCAAAGTTCCAGAAAATGTTATTGGATCTGAAACAATTAAAAAACCCTTTATTTAAAGAAAAATATTGCCTTAGCATTTTTTCAATACAACAGAAGGTGTAAAAATGTTCCTTTGAACGGACTAAAATTAATAAGATTAGTTTATGTAAGAAAAAGGTAACTAACAAGTCATATGCTGCTTTAAATTTAAAATAGAATTATAGCTTGATTTGAAACAAATTGTTGGGGGCTTGAAGCTGAAAGCATCTTGTAAACCAAGTTGACAAAGAAATGCATTAAAAAAAATTAAGAATATTAGATAGAAACAATCATACTTGATATGAAGAGTTTATGGTTGAAAGAAAATGATGCATAAATTATGGAAAAATTAAATATATAAATAGCATTTTGTGAAAGGAAATTAATCTCAATCATTTGAGTTGGGGGCTATAGTTACATGTCATAGCTATCTTTTCATCTGACAATTGAAATTTGTTTCTTGTTTAAAGAGGGAAAAAATAAATAAATTAAAAAGGAAAAAAGGATCAGGACATAGAATACCTCGAGAACCATGAAGCAGGGAGAAATCAATCTGATCCACGGCATGCATAATATGGTTGTTTGACATTGGCGAAAGGTGTCGAACAAAAATATATTCCACAATTCTCTTTAAAATGAGATGCCTTGTCCATTGATCAGTTTCCCAAACTAAGAAATTTAGAGATAAGCATGTTAACATTTTGTGGGTGGTCTTAGATGCAACTTGCCAGGCCACAATACTCGTATCAATAAACTTAAATAATCCACCAGAGGAAAAAAAATATATTATAACCTGTGCTTTCTGCAATTCTGCCATCTTTAAATCTCCTGAGCTCAGCCTTTTCACCCCAAAATCTCCGAAATTTTAGGGCCTGTCATGGAATAAAAGCTTGATGAGTAAATGTATTTTACGAGGTAAAACTTTCTAACTAGGGCACATATTTACATCTTCTTTGTTATCAGCATCAGGACCGATATCGACCACACGAAAAGCTTTTTCCACAGAGCTTATTGAAAATCCAACAAGCAATGGTTGTGTATCAAATACTGATAATCCCTGGCATCACAAGGACAATATTCATTAAGGAATGATATATACACATAACACACTAAGTTTCAGTAAATGGCCCATACATTTTCAATATCGCATCCAGCCTCAGTGTTCCTCCAGGAAACGCGAATGAATTTTGCTCTATCAGTCAGGCCTTGACTTAAAACCCCATGTACTTTCTGCTCATATAGTCTCCAACACTCATCATCCATACAAAAACCAGATGTATATACCTTGTCTTGTCCCCTCAAAGTCAATCTATAAAAATAAAGACAGAACATGATGTAGTACAAAATGGAATCTTCGACGTAGATGACCAAAATTAAACAGGAGCAATGAAAATGAATACAAAGCCCATCCATAATGAAGAAGAATGCAGGGGAAAAAATGGAAAATATCAATTTATACCCCTAAATTTTGGAAATTCTATCAATTAAAACCCTAAACTAATAATTAACATTAAACCCTAAACTTTCATAAGTGTACAATTTACACCTTCCTCCAAATTTCGTTCGACCAATATCGTGTGAAACTTATAATTTGAGTCAATTGAACTTCTAAATTTTCATAAGTCAATCAATATAGATCATTCATTACAATTACCTTTGAAAACACCCCTTCGTTAATTCTCAAACATGTGTAGAATTCTTCAAATGCCGATTTTACAAAACAAGTGACTAGAATAAATGCATGGACGATTCTAAGAGGAAATTATGACTACGAGTCTAAATTGATTCATTTATGAAAGTTTAGGGGTTTAATTGATACAATTGTAAGTTTCAGATAAGGTTTTCTTGAACATAACGTAATGGAAGGTGTAAATTGATAAATTTACAAAAATTTAAAGGTTTAAATTGATACAAGTCCTGAAGTATAGGAGTATAAATTGATGTTTTTCAAAAAAAAAAAAAAAAAAAGAGTTGAATCTTCTGGTCTATACCTAATACAATGGTCATATTTAACAGCAAAGTCAATTTTGGTCATAAAAACCTCTTCAAATCCACCATTGCTGCATTTCTCCAAACATGCAAGTGCCATAGCGGCCTCATCTTGAAGCTGAAAATTGAGTAATGGAAAAAGGAAAAAGGAAAAAGGAAAAAGGAAGGAGCTAACAATCAAACATAAGTTGGAAAAGAATCCTCCTTTGTTTGAAGGCAATAAATAGTAAATGCAATGAAATGACTCCAGAATGTTGTCCGATTGGTGTTTGCTAAGTAGAATTTAGAAAGAAAATCAGGTGCACCTCTTCTTCCAGTACTACTTCAGTCTAAATTGCTGGAAATCCCTTCTAAGTTTGTTGAACTCAAGCTGGATATATTATAATCCAATGGTAAAAATATGGAACAACTCCTTTCCAGACAGTGATTCAGAATGTGCAAAGATACTCCAGTCAAAATTTAAATTCAGTAAAATGCATATTATTCGAGTCGGCTAAAGAAAAATCAAAGAATTTTTTTTTTCAAAAGGTGCAATTGGAATGAGGTGTTGGTATCCTCTATTAAGTTCTTTTTGTAATTATACCACTGCTTGTAATCAACTCAAACTAGAGCAAGTTTTTTGTAAGCTTCCTAGGGATTGGATTCTCATGACTTCCTCTAATATTTTTCACCATATCAACAAAATGAGATTTGATCATATTTTAAAAATTAATGAACACTGTCATAATTGATTGAGCACAAAACTTTGACACTGCAGTACCTCAGCAAAACCTGATTGTGATATCAAGCAAGTTTTTTGTAAGCTTCCTAGGGATTGATTCACATGACTTCCTCTAATATTTTTCACCATATCAACAAAATGATATTTGATTATATTTTAAAAATTAATGAACACTGTCATAATTGATTGAGCACAAAACTTTGACACTGCAGTACCTCAGCAAAACCTGATTGTGATATTCGAAAGGCAATGTTAAAGTTGGAAGATGGATTGCATATAACCACAGGAAATAAATCTTTATATTGCTTCTTTTCCTGCAACCAAAGCCCATTCTGAGTCCATTGAGTATGAGGGAATTGAATCAAACAATAACATGGAGTTTTCAAGGAAAAAATATTAGAAACGCATTGATTCCATGTGAAATCTCATTGTTATCAGGACATCAGCAACCAAAGTATAAAATATCCCATTATCAATGAGAATACAAACGCAGATACTCTATGAAGAATCACTAAAATAGATCCAAAACAAAATAATAATTAGTATATGATAATCTGGAAAAAAAAATCACAACATAAACTGCAATTTTTTTGGGCTCGTCAGTGATGGATGTAACCCAAAATATCAAAAGAATCTTATTTTGTGAGTTGACCTCGGGAACTTAATTAAAGAGAAGGAAAAGTACCCAACAGAAAGAAATATACTCAGACAAACATATACATTTTAAAAAGAATTAAGAAACAGTACTTAAACCTCCTTTGAAATAGTACTCTGAGGTCCAAGCTTAAAATAGAGCCCACGATTCCACAAATCTGAAGAAGCTGCAGACACAGGATAAAATTTTCCAAATAATTAAAATTTGCTTTTCTTTAACAGCAGAAATATCACAACTTTCATATGCCTCAAGGAAAACTATTTAATTCCAATTTTATAGTTTCCAGGCAATTGAACCATAATATGATTTTAAACTGTGATTTATCATAGCCTGTACACACTAAAGTCCCGTACTCTATTGCCAATACATTTATCACTTGTTACTAACATCTCAAGCACGGAAGTTTTTATGTATAAAGGATATCTTAAAAACTGGACAAAGAAATAATGATTAAAACAATCATTCTTATTTTTCTTTACCATGCACATCGATGAATGCAATTTTGACTAACGAGTGAGAAGATAGGGCGAAATAAAAGAAAAACATACCTATAAACTTTAATGCAACACGGAACATCTGGACTGCTGTCATTGAATGATTTATTATGTTGTGGGTAATGAGGTATGATAATATTACAGCTATTGAAAATCCACTCAAGCAATCATGAACATATATTGGAGCCCTTTGCCGAGCCCAAACCTATAACATAAACCAGATGTTAAAATACCAAAGATCTAACTAACATGATCAGGTCAATATGAGAAAATCTCATTAGCTTACCTTAAGTAGAATTAACGTTTCTACCAAACTTTTCAATTCAAGAAAAGGCTTCTTAACCATTTCTGCAGTATCCTCGAAGTACATATCTTCCAAAATGCTAGTGTTATACTTAGGTGTAGCTGGCAGTAAGCTCCCTTGAAGCAAGTAATAAAAAAGAAACGAGAAAAGTTGGTTGACACACTTAACTAATAGATGGTCAGAGTATAGTGACCATAACATACTAAAAATGAAATATGATGAGAATACCTTGGTTCAAGGCATGGATGTTATTTCGCTTGAGATTCAATTTTGAAATGCTAAAAAAGGAGGCTGCTATTGTTGGAATTATTCTGATAAAAAATCCAGGAGCTACCTTCAGTTCTTCAAAAGCTACAATCGAAATTTTAATTCTCAAAGTTAACGTTTCGATTGTAATTAAGGCCAAAGTGCGCAATCCCTAACATTTTTTTTCTCAGACAAAGTGAATACTTTAAACTTCCCACATAACCAACCTGGATGAACAATTAAGACAGGTTTTCGAGCCTCATTCTGAAATGTAGACCATTCAACCTTTGAAAACATTGAAGATGAGTTCAAATATTTCTTGATTGTGCAAAGGTAAAGAAACCTTTTAGCATGGTACCGGTAATTCAGGTAATCTTTCTCATGGAAGCACTCCTGCCACAAAGAAGTTCAATTTAAGAAACATCCAAGAGAACTACCACGTCATAATATAGTGAAAGTTTTCTCCTGACATATAGATAAGTATGTTAAATTTGCAATTACAGATATCATATCTAAAAATTTGTTCCTTTACAATAATCATAAGCCCTCAAACCTAGTTGTTTAAAGCTAGGAATACTCTCAGACTCTTGAACATTTGATGAATGTAATAATACTGTGGGCCTGTGGCCAATGTACCAGCCCCATGGGGTTTCAAATCCGTAGTCACTTAATTTGTTCAGCTCAGCCAACTCAGCAATTATACCTAACTTTAAGGTTACTCCTTAAAGAAAGAAATTCAGACTGCTACTATACCAATACCAAATCTAAAAATACACGAACTACGCCAACTAAAGGATGTAATACCTTTGGCAAGCCAATTAAAAGATCCACATTTACATCAGGTTTTGCAATGCCTTGAAAGGTATAACTACCGCCGATTTTAATTGATTTAGGCTTCCT
The DNA here is from genome assembly GCF_009727055.1 of Benincasa hispida. Classification (NCBI taxonomy): domain Eukaryota; kingdom Viridiplantae; phylum Streptophyta; class Magnoliopsida; order Cucurbitales; family Cucurbitaceae; genus Benincasa; species Benincasa hispida. The sequence continues at coordinate 70,128,783 of NC_052360.1, read as the reverse complement.
AAATTTGAATTCCACTTTGTCTGCGCCAATATCCCTGATAAAACCCGGAGCTGCTGCTGCAGTAACCTGCAAAGTTTTTAGCCTTGAATTCAATCCAGAAGCTAGAAATTCAAGAAAAAGCAAAACGAGACTCCAGTTTTATTAAACGTGACAAGAAGAACACCAAGGCCATGCATTGGTTAATGACACCAGGTAAAGCAGTTTATCGAGCAACGAACATTGCGGCCATTCATTGTTTGACATTTAGGTCAAGAATAGGAAGAAAAGCAACCTTCAAGTCATCAGGAATGAGTTTAATTGCTTTTTTGATAGCTGAAACCGTGTCCTCAACGAGCTTAAGTAGTGTAGGGGAGTAGTCAATCTGAAATTCCTTTAAAAGTTCTCTGACCTTCATCTCCATGGGATCCAGAAGAGTGTCGGAGTCCATTTTTTCTGCCCCGTCTTAACTGAGATACCAGCACAAACATCATACTAATCACAACAATTATACAATTATGCATACTCGATAAACATGAAAAGTAAATAACAGTTATAACATGCTAGACACATGAATTGACACATCATGTAATGCATACGCAATCTCATCTCAAACTCCTCGAGTTCCTCCACAGTCCTCACTCGAATTTAAATTTCACGCTATTCAGAACATTAAATACATGCTCTATATACATGGACGATACATAATAGATATAAAATTCTAACATAGAAGTCAACAGATCATGTAATTCTCTTCCAATCTCAACTTAAGCTCAACAAACTCACTCAACATATGTTTAATCCACTCCAAGTTTCCTGAGACTGACTCCTTCAAGCTACATCGACATCTGACCATTTTACCCAAGGTCTCAATGCTCTCTACAGTTCTCAACATTCGACCCTTGACGATTTTTACCCAAGGCCATCAAACTACGTCAACCCTTGACCATTTCACCCAAGGCTTCGACTGTTGACCTTTTTTACTCAAGAAGTATAGACATGGATACGAATACAAATATGATAGGATACGGTGATGCACTAATTTCTAAAAGGCTAGATACAAATATGTTTTTTTTTTTATTATATTTTTTTTATGATAATGCCCATTAATTGTTAAATACTAATTTTAAGTTAAATTAAAGTAGATTAAAAAGGGAGTGAAAACTTGAAGAGAGCGAGAGAGAGAAGAAAACATAGGCGGATAGTGAAAGAGAAGAATGAAGATTTGATTGCCTTAGGTTTTTTTTTTCTTTTACTTTTTTTTTTTATTATTATTTCTTTTGTTTTGGATGCAAGATTTAAGTAGACTTTCAAATAAAATGGGTTGTGGGTTGGGTTTTAAGTGGCTAGCCTTGAATTTGGAAGGAAAGAAAAGACTCAACATATCCCCTTCATGTTTTTTTTAAATGAAAATCATAACTTTCATTAAGAAAAAATGAAAGAATACACGGACATACAAAAATCAAGCCCACAAAAAGAGGAGACTCCCTTTACAAGAAGGGACTCCAACTATGCGAGATAAAACCTATAGAATAATTATAAAAAACCTTCGAAATTGAAACTTAAAGGGAACGAGATAACGAACAAGAGACCAAAGCTCCCTAGGATCCCCCTCCCTAGGCACCCTACTATTCTACCCACCAAAGAATCACACACACTCCAGCAAGCCAGAGAAACTAGCTTTTCTGCACTGACATCTCTATAACAAACCCTACGTGTCCCCTTCACGTATCTGGAAAGGGATACACGTATTAAGAAAAAAAAAAATCACACACTACATATCAACCATGCATCTAGATATATCCGTATCAAATATGTATCTGATACTTTCCCTGCACAATTAAAAGTATATGTACTTCCTAGATTTTTATCCAAAGCCTCGATGTTCCATTTAATCCAAAAGTGATGTAGGATCCCTCAACCGTTTTTACCCAAGGCAAATGTTATTCACGTTACTTTCCTTCACTACTCACAAGGTTCATTGGCCTATTTTTCACACATTCTCATAGATCCACGAGTCCTATTCCTACAACATGCTACCAAACCATGCTCTATGCTAAAACACATAATACTACTACTACCGCACGCTCTCAACAAAAATCAAATGCATATCCAACCATTCTCAACAAGCAGACCATATCATAATTTCAAGATTACATTAAAAAAAAAAAAAAAAAAAAAAATCCCTTCACATGCTTGACATCACAACAACACCACCACATCCTCAACGTGCTTAAACATCCAGAATAACCTAACAATTTAAGAGCATCGAGTATTTAAGCCATATATTTAAGAATAAACACAACATGATAGCACACAACAAACAAACTCAACAAGTATAATTCCACTTACCTATAGTGCTCCTAGGACAAATCCCAAGAGTTCCCCAAAAAACAACCTTAACCCCTTATTCGAACACTCTGAAACCGTCCCAAACTACAAAAGGTGAATTTTCAAGGGTTATAAACTAATATACAGTATTTAAAACAACTCCGGAAAGGCCTAAACCAAACTTTACTACACATAACTCACCAAATTAGACTTGGGTACTTGTTGAAAAAGTTATCGAATACGTCAGATATCAGTCCAACGTTACAACAGAATAGTTCTAACGGTTGGAAACAACTACAACATTTAAAAAGAGTTCGAAAGAAGTTTAGAGCGTACTTGCCCGCTGAAGCTGCGAGTTGTATGGTCACTGCTCCAGTCGCCGCGAAGAGGGAAAACCGAAAGGGACTCGTCGTAGAAGAAGTGTTGCTGCTGCTCACTGCTGTTCGCCGGAGGCCACTGCCACTGCTGGTCGTCGTGGGTCTCGCGTGGCTGAAGGAGAAGAAGCTCACAAAATGTAGGCGTTGTGCGGCTGAATCACGAAGAGGGCTGCTGGACGGTTTCACTATAAAGAGGGAGAGCTGGAAGCTAGGCTTAAAATTTCACTTTCTTTTCTTTTTTTTTTTTTTCTTTTTTTTTTTCATGTTTAGTTATTTTTAATAATTAAATTAGGGGTTTCAAAAATAGAAAATTAATGAAAACTATCTACACAAGTAATAAAAATTAATTATATTTATGATAGACAGTATTATCAATATAAAAACTAATAGAAGTCTATAATCGATAAAGGTTGATAGAAGTTTATTCGTATCTACCAATATTTTTTTTACTATTTCTATAAATAGTTTGGTATTTTTTCTATCTGTGAAATTTTTTTAAAATTAAATAGTTTAATTTAATTTACTTTATGTTTAATATATAAAATAATAATTTAATTTTTTTTATTTTAAGTGATTAATTAATTAATGTAACAATATATATTAATATAATGCTTAACTTAATTTAGAACTACAAAATTGTTTGATGGCAAACCAAACACATATAAGACTTCTAAGACTTATATCATAAGTCAAGTGATGTAGAGTGATAGAGGTTTATCAAACATAAATAACGATATAGGATCTAATCCATTTTAATTCAAATTACTTAACCGGTATAAAATTTTCAGTTGAGTGAAATTAACTTATTTTGAAAATACATTACCGGGGTAACTACACGTAGAGACAACAATAAAGTTACCACTGAACGCAAACCTCAAACAAATAAAGTATTGGATATATTGGTGATAGAAAGCGATAACATTCTATCGTTGTCCATCAGATCAATGATAAGATGTTTATAATTGTCTATCACTAAAATCAAAATTTTAATCTATAGCTATCAATCCTTTTTTGTCTCCTTCAATGGCTTTTTTGGATTTTTTTAGGGGTCGAAGATAAATATTGTTATATTTGTAATTAATTTTAAGTTTTGATATTTTAGTCTCATTTTATTATATATGCAAGGAGCCTTAATTTTTAAATATATTTAGATATATCATAGTGTTAGTTAATATATAAATTTTTTAAATGTTGGAAACTAATAAAATTGATTTAGAAAATTAAATACATAAAAGGATCACTGTCTTAAATGATATACATTTATCGAAAACTCGTAGGAAATTATTTCCTACATAGCTCTTGACTTCTTAGTCATTTATTGAGACCGCGTCTTCTTTTGACCACTATGTCAAACCATACATACACGCGCGCGTATATATATCTGTCTCTTATACACATCTAGATGTGTATAAGAGACAGCTTTAATCCAATAAGTCAAGGTTGAGGTTGGGCCATGGGCTTTGACAATAGAAGACTGAGTTGAGCTCGGACCTTTACTTTTCAAGTCGGGCAAGCCCAATAACAAGGGTGAGTCCATACACATGAAAAATACATGCGACTCTAACTTCACAATTTGGGAATCCATGATTTATTTATTTTTAAAATGTCCCCGACATATAAAAATTTTAATTTAGTTGACTCGAGGAATTAAACCGAAATTATAAATTTCAATTGACAACGAAGAAGTTCAATTAATTTATCAAGCTAACTCATTCTTTCTAGGGCATCCACGAAAAGGAATCCATTGAGTGCTTTGGGCTTCTCCAGTTATAGACTTTAGACTTTTCCATGAGTAGCGTGGGCTTGTGTTCCATTGGGACTCCGCCCTGGTTGGTTAGGTTATGGGCCAAATTATGTAATTTAACAGACCTTTTTTTAACCAAGCCCAAATATTATTATCCAATTTTATCCATGTAGGCTTACTTGATCCGATGTGAAAACACGTAGCATTATTTAGAGTTTGTCAATTTTTATCTTCAATTTTTATTAGTTATAATTGGCCACTAATTCAATCATCTGTAACACTCTCATGAATTTGAGAAATGAAGTGACAATTTACAATTCATATTGTAGAATAATTTTGACAAGGTTTTTGTATGAATGGTCCAAAATGTTATTTGACCCATGTTTTGAAGACAATGAAGAATAGCCTTTTATTGAATGAGCGAGGGCATGAGAGAGTGAGGTTAATACACAATTGAGGGTAAAATGGAAATAATAAATAAAAAACAGAAATCATATTTAATTGTTTTTTGGTATATTTGCAATTTTAGAAAACCGTAGCTAGATTTGCAAATACCCACATTTATTTTTACTCATTACAATTTCTCAAAAAATGAAAAAAATAAAAATAAAAAAATCTAAAAGATTCACCGCATACTTACTCATGTAAAAACCTTCTTAAGAGAACAAAAACAACTAAGACTCTTTGAAATATATGCTGCGATTCTAATCTAAAATGAAGTGTGTGGAGCAAGAACCATCAAGTGAGTGATGATCACTCATCCAATATTCATTTTTATGATATATATATTGTTAAATACTAATAGGTTAAGAGAAGTTCATTTTTATGTTATATATACATTTTTAAATACTGATAGGAAAAGAGAAAAACGACCCAGGAAAGCGTTGCTCAATGTATAAAGTACTAATTATTTTTAAAGTTAGAGGTTCAATCCTCGTTCTTAAGGCTAAAACTATTGAACTTAGGGGAGGTAGAGTGCGAGAATACTTTCAAAATATTGAAAAAGAAAAAAGAAATTAAAAAAATGAATATATCTTGGAGAGCAAATTACATATTTAACCTTAAATGTAAAAATGGCTTGGAAGAAAACCTTTTTAAGATTGAAGGCTTAGTCAATCAACTAAAATAGCTGCTGCTTGTGCTGCTGAATGACCCCCATCCTCCTCTCAATCTTTTATCTACTGAGGCCATCCTCTGAAGCTGTATTTGCTCCCTGAACTTGGCTATGAACTCACCCGCCTTCTTGTCAACCTCGTGAGCCCCCGATTCCGAATCTCCCGCCATACTCGAAGCAGCTTCTTCATCTGAACTCTCATAAAAACTTCCATCCTCCCTCTCAGAGTTATCTTTACCATCATCTGTCAGCTGACTCTCGGTGTCTTCCTTTTGCTCTTCAATCCCTGAGAATGTCGTCTTTGGAAAACGATTAGAATTACCAGCATTCGGGTTAACAACACCAGGCCATCCATGTTCTTTTCCATCTTCTCTCATATATGGTGACATTACACCTTCAAACTTATTCCCTATATTATCATCATGTTCAGCTTGGTTTCTATACATCTCTTGAGCTTTCATTTCCTCTATGGCAGTTGCATTTGCTCTAATTGTTCTTACAGATTTTCCCCGTGATAAAGCTTTTGGAATACTTGTGAAATTCCTGTCTAAACGTGGGGAACTTACGACGGATTCATTGCATTCAGACGAATTTTCTGGTTCAATCAGAGGGTCTTCAGAGCTCCCTCGACTGTTTTCAGACAGAGAACTCATACTATATTGTCGAGAATGCAACATTTTATAGGAAATGTTACCGAGTGATGACATTTTACGGTGCTTTCTCGTCGTAGATGACAACGAAGACGAGAGGGAACTAGGTTGTGATGACTGAGATAGATTAGAATGAAGAGAGCTTGATTTTTTCAGTGATTCAAATTGAGTTTCATCAATGGAGGGAGGCCTAAAATGGGAAGGGCGAAGAACAGCATTCCTAACTCCTCTCTCTCTCATCACATTCTTTCCAAATTTCTCACGCAATTGAAATGGGGACATTGATGCAATTACAGTCTCATCAAACTTTTCCTCCAAATTCATACAACAATTATCACCAAATTCACTTCTTCTTTCACAATTATTCTCAGAGCTCTTGGATGAACTTTTAGAACTCAAACAAGATTCATCACCACAATCGAATTCAACATCATCAGGTTCAGTAAGACTCGACCTCAAACTCCTAACAGGCAAACCTAGAGGTTTATAATTTACAATAGCTCCTGATTCCAACCATTCACCAGAACTACTACGATTTGTTTCAGCAACAACCACCACAGATCCACCCCTAGTATATCTCGATTTACAAGCACGACGGACATTATCAGCATCAGAAAATTCAAGAGAATTTTCGTACCTTTTTTTCGGCATTGAATAATGGAATTTGTCCTGTTGGCGAGATTGGCCATTAAAATCACTCACAGATCCAAGATTCGGCTGAATGTACAAAACTTCACTCAATTTCCTCTCGTCAGAAATACTAAAGTCGTCGACATCTTCAAAAATCGAAGCGACGTGAAACATCTTAGACAAATACGACTGCGGGTTTTCAAAATTGGAGAAGCGAGGTTCGTCTACACTTACCTGGATGTTCCTTCTGCTGAAGAGACCATAGGAAACAGCAATGCCGACGAACATGAGATGAAAAAGCTCCCAGAATTTGGTGAGCAAAGACTGATTGACGAATTCTGGAGCTTCGGAAGGGAAGAGAGGGAGGAGGAGGAGAAAAATGCAGAAGAAGAGGGATTTACAGAGGAACTGTGCGCAGGACTTGCTATGGTGAGCGGTAGATGTTGGTGGAAGTGGAGAATGGGGAGAATGGGGTTTGGTGAAAGGGGTAGAAGTTGAAGACGCCATTGATGAGATTTGTTGCAGAGCTTTGGAATTGGGATTTTGAGATTTGAGAGATGAAATGAAATGAAATGTTGGTGATGAAGAAAGGAAGACTTGAAGACAAGGTAAAGTTTTGTGCTCCCAATAAACACCACAATAATTCAAAGACTATCCTCTCCTTGCAACCGTTTGGTTGACAATGATTTTTTTTTAGGGTATGTTTAGTGGTCCGTAATCAAAATTGTTAATTAGTTTGTTGAGAACGTATTTAAATATTAAAAGTAGATGTGAGAGATTCGAACTACAAATCTCGTGATTTTTTAATATAATCGTATGTCAATTGAGTGTTCAATTTAGTTGAAATTAAAAGTTGTTTTGAATAAACTAATTAAAGTGTGCATAACTCAACCCTCCTTTTACTTTCTATTGTACTAAAAAAAGATTTTAAATAAGTTACATAATGTTTAAATATAATAAATATTGATCGATATTTTTTTAAAAAAATAAAAAATAAAAAACATTAAATGTTATAGGTGAAAGAGTTAGGAGATAATTGACCAAAAGACCCATTTTAAAGGTCCAAAATGGCAAATGACCCAATTTTTTTAAAAAAAATGTCAAATGCGCCTTTGTTGATATCATGACCAAGTGAAGTTGTGGTATTATCATTCTTTTTTCTTTTTCCTCTTCTTTTCTAGTGCGAGAAATCTTCCTCTACATATCATCTTCTTCTTCTTCTCTATACATCTTTTTCTTCTTCTCCAACACAACAAGTCCACACGAGTAACTCTGACGCGATCAACTATGGTGAGCAAGAGCGAAAGAGATAAGTGATTTTGTGAGTGAGAAAATGAAGAGAGAGTGAGAGCGAAACAAACAAGAGCAAGAGCAAGAGCAAGAGATAGCGATTTATAAGTGGAAAAAAAAAAAGAGAGCGAGAGCAAGATTGCTTTTCCGTGTGCGCGCAAGTATATTTTGGTAAATTCACCCAAATTTAACGTCAATAAAGGGTCATTCGACATTTTTTTCTTTTCAAAAATTGGATCATTTCACATTTTTTTTACCTAATTTTTGGATCATCCATCCTACGAATTTAAAAGTAAGCTAAGTATCTAAGTTCGAGGAAACGACCTAACGAAAAGTCATTCTTTAACGGTAGCTCTAAAAACTAACCCTAGAAAACAAGGTAGAGTTCACCATTTAGGAATGAGATTGCCTTCCAAGTTGAAGTTTCTGCAAACAAAATATTGGTTGAATATGTCTCCCGCTTCAACAATGAAGCACTTCTATTTGATGCATGATGAGAATGCTATGTGAACTAAAAACAACATTTTAATCATAAATTTGGAAACTATTATATATTAATAATGAGTTACAAAACCTATAACACTATTTTATAAAATGTCCACAAAACATGTAATAGTGTTACAAATTTTTGTTTTTCTTTTTTTGTTTTTTTTTTTTTACTTAGTTCATATATAAAATATATAGGATAAGAGAATCAAATCTATGCCATCGAAATTGATGGTACTAGCAGCATAGCTATGCTCATTTTCGCTACTTATTCTATACATGCCTAATATTTTAGGATGTGTATGACCCAAATAGCTCTGAAGTAGAAGTTGGGAAATAGGAAGTGTGAATTACACCCGTTGTTTGGTCCAAAGAGTTGGTGGGTCTCAGGAGTTTGTCAACTATTTACACTGAGGCCTCAGGAGTTCATAATTCTTTAGATTTTTTGACTCTTTATTCCTCACTATTTCACTCTTAATCCCAAATACTTTCTCAAAATGTTAATAGATTGTTAAATATGAATTTTTTTTTTTTTTTTTTTTTTTTTTTTTTTGTATTTAGTTGAAATTTTAGGTCTCATTTGATAACTATTTTGTTTTTGAAAATTAAACTTATGGACACTACTTTCATTTCTAAATTTCTTCCTTTGTTATCTACTTTTCATCATCAACGGTTTAAAAAATTGAGTTAGATTTTGAGAACTAAAAAAGTAACTTTCAACAAATTATTTTTGTTTTTGGAATTTGGCTAAAAATGTAACCATTGTAACTAAGAAAGACGCAAATTATTGTAAGAATTGGGATGAAAAAGACTTAATTTTCAAAAACAATAACAAAAACCAAATCCAAATGGTTACCAAACGAAACCTTAGAATTTGGTTTTTCCAATTAAAAGCAAAACTTATCATTGGTTAATAAATTTGAAAAAGTATTTAATAAGTCAATTAACATAAAAAATATAAAATAGACGCCTACAAACTCATTTAATAATCATTTGTTTTTTTGTTTTGATTTCTGAAAATTATACTTGTTGACTATAATCTTTGAATCCGTTTAGATTGGCTTTCAAAGTATTTATAGATACTTTTTTCACTTATAAACATTTATTTAAATATTTAGAAAGTTAATCCAAAAACATCATCCTTTGCAACTAAATACTTGAATTTTTAGTTAAATTTAAAAAACAAAACAATTTTTCTCCCTTTGTGATTGAATATGATGCATGGAAATGAATGCAATTACTCAATAATTTATAATTAAGTTCACTTACAAATTTTTGATGTTAAAACTAGATAATGTTTCAAGTTTTGTAATTATCTAAATTTAAGGTTTTTTTCCCTTTATGTAACAATGAGTTAATGTTGCCAACATAATCTTGGCTCTATGTTATTAATATGCAGCCCTCGAGGTTGAAGGTTCAATCCCCGCCTCTCAATTGTTGTAAAAAAAGATTAAAAAAAATAAATAAGCGATTGCTACTGATGATCCACACGGAAGAATTGACCCTAAAAATAAATTGTTTTTGGGTTGACTAGACAAATGACCAAAATAGTTTCAGTTTGGAAAAATGGCCAAGTTGATGAATCTATTATTTTTAAAATCTTAAAATGGACAAATATACCCTCGTTGTCCAATCTCTACAATTATGGTTTGTTTTAAACCAATCCAATAAATTAAAAACAATGTTAAATAATCTTAACTACCCTACCAAACATCTCAAAAAAATATTTTAAATTTACCATGATATATTAATTCAACAAACTAAAAAATAATGTTTTTGAAAGAAAAAAAATTAAAAGATTTGGTGTAAAGTTAAGTGTCAATCTCTAATGATATCATCATACGAGCCACCATAACCCATCATAACTATCAAATAAAAACTTAATCCATATGGTATAAGTAAAAAGAAAGTATTGCCTAAACAAAATCTACAAAATCTAAGAAAAAAACCATAATTAAACATTAATTGATGAAATATTACCTAAATAAATACATTGTATACAGAATACTTATTGATTAAATCTCCACCATAAATAATCTTAATCATATTTTGCTACTGGTCTAATATTAAAAAAAAAAAAAAACAAGAGTTTAAAATTGGGTGACACGAATACTTTGTAACAATAAAAAGTTTGTAGTTTAAGTCTGCAAGTACAAATCAACCAGTATACAAATACTTTATAATAACAAATTAAACCTTAGGATGAGAATGATGATAATACTATATATTAGAAATAATTTTTCCGAAAACAACTTCTCCTTCCGAGACACATTCTTAGAAATAATTATTGAAAATTATGAGAAAATACCTTGTATTTGAAGATATTTAACAATGTATTTCCAATTAGGGGTGGAAACGGTTCGATTCGGTTCGGTTTGTTGGTCAAACCGAACTTAATCGAATTTTTTAAAATGTGAAACTGAACCGAATCGATTTATTGGTTCAAACTAAACCGCATATATGCAGTTCGGTTCGATTTCAAATTCGGTTTTGGCATTTTTAAAAGATCCATGTTATATTCTTTTTTAATTAAAAACGGTTTGGTTCGGTTTGGTTTTAAATTCAGTTTTGTTCTTTAAATTAAAAGTGGTCTGGTTTTAAATTCGGTTTTACTCTCTATATATTAGTTAAAAACGGTTCGGTTTGATTTCAAATTCGGTTTTCGAAAGTGAAAGTGAACCGAACTGAATTAATTCGGTTTCAAAATTTCTTCAAACCGGATCGAACCGCATATTTCGGTTTCACTGAGTTTTCAGTTCGATTTTTGTAGTTTGAATGACCATCTCTATTTCCAATCTTCAACAATTTCAACTCTACCATGTCCATCATCATGCTAAGATGGTTTTCATGATCAAAACCAAACCAATATTTTCAATTGGAGAAATCGGAACTAATCCATTATTGAATCAAATAGATTTTCTACAATCTCTTTATAACTCTCATTCTCAGTATGAATGTATTCTGGTCACGAGAGAAAGAACAAATTTTGGTATTCATCCAATTTAACACTCTAGTCAACTTCACTAAAACTACCTTCAAATGGTAAGAGACAATTGAGGAAATATTATAATAGTAGTGACGATCTACCGGCAACGTGAACTTTTTCTTGTGGTAAACACAAAACAATGCAATTTCTCAATTGTTTTCCTCTTGTGATCTAACTTCTAAGAAACTTGCCTATGCTTTAACATCCTAAACTAGAAAAAAGTAAGTAGATCACTGGAGGACGTGAATGCTTTCATAGCTCAGTTGGTTAGAGCACCCGTTTAGTAAGCGGGAGGTCTTGAGTTCAACTCTCAATGAAAGCATGTTTTCCTTTTATTTTGATAAGAATGCGTCAAAATCTCCAATAATCTTATAAAATATGAATCTTAATTTTAAAATACTTTTCACCCTACATTATTTGCATGTTTAAATGTGGTTAAATGGTTAAACATATCCCTGAACTTTTTCATTTATTTTAAAAATATTTTCACACTTTTAAAAGTAACAATATCATCCTTAAATTTTCACAAATATTTTAAAAGTAACAATATTACTCTTAAATTTTCACAAATGTTTTAAAAGTATCATTGAAGTATAAATCTTTGAAACTTTTGACAAATTTTGTTGAAATATGGAATGATGTGGTAGTGATTTAAAAAGACAATTTAGATCATCACATCATTCTAGGTGTATGGATTAGAATTCGATGATGAATTTTTCATCCTCAACCCGTGCGACTTAAGAAGGTTTTTTTAGTACAATATTAAATTTTATCCAATAAATACCTATAAAACACTTATAAACGATCACACGAGTACATTTTACACTCCATCTTCACTCTCAAATAAACAAGAAAAGAAGAAGTGTGGGGTGAGTGAGCTAGTGGGGGTGGCTAATCGCCCACTTCCCTTATAATTGGAAGCCCACTCTCCATGGTCAAGTAATTGCCCTACATTTTAGGCACCTACCCCACGAACATGGCCCACTAACGAGTAACTACCACGTCCCATATATTACTCCACTCTCCTACACATGGACAACTTCCCACTCATCTATTTTTCTTAGGTAATCACTCATGATCTAGGCACAACCGTCTAGGATCTAGCTAACTGTCCACATTGGAGGTAACCACCCATGATCTTAGAATAACTACCATGACCAAGAGTAAGCACCCATCTTGCCATCAAAACTGCTAGCCACTCACCACTTGTTACACACCACTTCACCACTCTTCCAAGCTTCTTGTCAGCATGTGTTGGACTAAGTATGACTATTAGTGATAATCTTCTATCCTCAGGTGTCTCACAAAAATATCTGTCATGTATCATGGGTCCAAGTAAGTCAGCTCCGAAATTGTTGGGTTGCACTTTTACTCACCCTGAACAAGCTCCTACTCGCAGCAAAGTAGCACCGAATCGCTTGTGCTAGATGGCACTAAGGCTGCACCTCCCGCACACATGTGAGTGTTGCCTTGTCACTTGCTGCTTGGCGCATGCCTTTGACTCTCGTGCTTTTGTTTGGCGTTGCACGTACTTAGCGTCCCTTTCCATTGAATGTACTGCCACCCAATACCTTAAACTTTTAGGTCAATCGATGATTTAATATGGTATCAAAATAAGTGGTCTAGGAAATCCTGTATTCAAACTCTTACAATGTTATTTCCTCCCCAATTAATATTGATTTCCACTTGACGGGTCTTCTATATTTCATGCTCATAAATGAGGGGGAGTGTTAGATGATATAATAATAAATTTACTTTCACCCATCAACTTAAACTTTTAGGTCAATCGATGATTTTACATTTACCCATCACTTCTTTTGGATCAATAAGTGATTTAACACTTAAAGTGCTTGTTTGCGTGCGACCTCCTGTGCTGCCTTCCTTGCTCTTCACCCATGTATTGCCCATGCACATGCCATGGCATCAATTAGCACAAGGCTCAAGGACTGAGATCCTAATACTAGGTCATCACAACAAAGTTTTAAATCTTGATTTTTGTTCAAATTCTAAAAGATTTCCATTTCAAGGGTAGTTTTAAAATGTTCGTGAAAGTCTAAAGGCAATATTGTATTTTTTGAAAATATAGGGATATTTTTAAAACAAAGAGCAAAATTCAAAGGTAATTGTTATAATTTAGCCTAAAATGTTTTTAAGGCAACTTTAATCTAAAATAAAGAATTAGAGCATCTAAATGATGAAATAAACGATGATTCAAAGCATTAAAGACTCGGACGACGAGCTTTCAAACTCTTTTAAGGTGTACTTTTCCTAAAGAGTTGAGAAATAAGAGTTATGAACTCCACTCCCTGTTTGGCCCAAGGAATTGATGAATCTCACTACTAAGATCACATCAAATTTATAACTTATCAAGTTCTCGGTACATGTTTGGGAGTGATTTTGAAATTGTTAAGATCACTTTTATCATATTCAAAATCACTCTAAAATATACTTTTAATCATTCAAAGTTAATTTAATATCTAATTTTACACTTTTAAATACAATTTTTATATCATCAAAGCTAATTTTGAATGATAAAAATTATGTTCAAGAGTGATTTTGAAAGTGATTCTAGTCATTTCAGAGTCACTCTCAAACATGCTCTTACACCATGGACCTGAAAATTCATGAATTCATAACTCTCTAAACTTCATAATTCCTTAAACTTCACTATTTTTCTCATTTCTCAAAACACCCCCTTAAAGAAATTGTTCCAAATATTGCATTGTTGAAGACAGAAGCTTTTAAAAAATGGTACTTAAAGCACTAAAAAAAGTTCCAAACAGAACCTAAAATTTCAAATTCACTTCATTAAGGTTAGAATTAACAAATAAAATAATTTATTTCCCAAACATTTTAAGACTCGTCTCAACAAAATTATTTAGATCACATTTAGTAACCATTTGATTTTGAATTTTTGTGCATTTTTGTTTTTAATAATTAAATCTATAGATAATACTTTCACTTCTAAATTTCATTTGTTATATACTTTTTACCAATGATTTAAAAATTCAAGCCAAATTTTTTTATAAAAAAATTTAAAAACTTATTTTTATTTTTAAGATTTAACTAAAAATCCAACTATTATACTTAAGAAAGATACAAACCTTACAAAATGGTTACCAACGGGCCTCAATAGATTTGGCTTCAACTTGTATGGCTATTGTATGGCTAAGGAGAGATGACTTACCCACGTATTTCCATACCGAAAAAAGATTACATTTGTACGTTAAACGATCGTACTAAAAGCAATAAGATACCGAGCAAATTAGAGATCAAAGTTTAGTTCAGGACTAGAGAGCTCCAAGCCAAACTTTACCTAGCAGCCTCTAATAGCTATAGAAACTCTTAAGTAGTTAATATAGAAAATATTCAGAAAACTATTTGCCACAATTACAATATGTCACATTTTTCAAAAAATAAAATAGAAAAAAAAAGGAAGCCATTATTCCAAAATCCTGCAGCACTTCATTAACTGTACTAATCAGATCATATCCACCCAGTCATCAGATTGAAGTTTGTAGGAGCTGTCCTTCAGAGCTTCCCGTGCAGCTGTTGCCATTACAACTAACAACTCTTTCTGTTTTGAGATTTACCACATCTGCAGACTGAACAACATTGTATCAAATGAGCTGAAACAAACAGGAATCTCGTTTTTGTTACCAAAAGAACCCATTAATATTTTTGGTTATATATGATCGGTGTGCATGTTTGTCCTCAACTTCAATTTAGTTTTAAGGATTCTAATTCTTTCCTTCTTTTCTTAACATCCGTGAGTGTTTGAGTCAACTTATACGTACCTCAACTAACCTATTAAATCTTAGGTAAGTGACCACTATGGATTGGCTAAACCAATCATGTGTTCTTTCAATTTAATCCTCGTCTTTGGCTTAACCAAAAGTTGACAACTGTGTTACATGTGCTTTTTGGATGGGACTAATATTGAACCAAAATCAAATTAAAACATAGAGATCAAATTGAAACCATGCAGAATTCTCAGGTTAGTAAAGAGTTCAATAGTCTAAACTATAAAACAGAGTATCTATCTACTCGAGATGAGAAATCATGCTACCACAATTATATGTTGCTCTCTCGTTCAGACTACAGACTAGAGATGGGGTGATTTTTTTCACCCTAGTGTTTCTAGAATTGTCAAAACATTTGATTAGAAATTTTTGGGGGGAAAGAATGATTAGTCTCTCTAAGAAATCTATTTCCTCTAAAGATTGTGAATCCGAATGGACTAAAAGCACCTTTTTCACGACGTCAAAAATCATACCAAATTCCCTACCTGTGCTACACCAAAGCTAAATATAGAAATATTATATTATATAACTTGACAAAGTCTACCATTCAGTATATCATTTTCTTTTCCGGTGGAAGTTCAAGTATTGGTCATTCTTGTCTCTAAATGGAGTGTTACCGATACCACCGAGTACAACTTAAGGTTTTGAATTTTCTGTTACCAACACCATGGTCGTATGATTTTGATGAAACTTCTGATTTTTTTCCTTTTCTTCTTTTTTGGGATGAGATCCTAGAACTTGGACAATGACTTCACCACAGGATTTTTTTTTTGCACGAAGAGAGAGAGAGAGAGAAAGAGAATGTCAGTTATGAAGGAAAACCTACGCTGTCTGTTGAACACCAGCTTGTCGTATCACCTGAGAATAAATATATTCATCAACCCTTTGCTTTGCCAATGCTACCTGATAACCATCCACAAAACAATACAAAATGATGCTCCGTCACATAAAAGAAAAGAAATGCGAGAGAGGTGTTTGAAAAAAATCAAGGTATGCTCAAGATATTCTGAAGCTACTCAATTTCTGGCATACCGAGTTTTTTTTATTTGATCTTTCAGAAATTAATAATAATAAAATATAATAATTATTTATACAGATAAAATAATTTATTTATATACTAAAAGAATATCTACCGAATTTTCTTCAATGAAAAATATAAAAACGATCACTATTTAGTACCCATGGAAACAAAAGTCAGTCCAACATCTTTTATTTAATTATTCTCTACCAAGAAAATGTGAGAAAAAGAACACCCCCAAATCACTTGCACATCATGCTTGTCTTTTTTAATTAAAAAAGAAATTGCCTGCTTTAAGCAAATAACCAAACAAGAAGATAAAAAACACACTTAAAAGTTATTTTCATTCAAAGATAAACATCCAAAAAAATATATCAAGACAACTTATTTACAACGTTTGACAATGCCAACTGCAAAATATTAGTAAATTATACTCATCTTATATCAGATCGGTATCATCAGCCACTTCAAGGTCAATATCTTTGAAACGAACAATAAGCAAACACAACACAAGAAAGGTGCACAAAAAGTCAAAAACCAACGCACTCTCAGGTGTTAATCATACAATTATTTTCATTTGTTAAAATTATTTTTTTTAATATCCATATTTCATTCAATTACATCCACACAACCACAAAATAATATGTTTAGGAAATCAGTATCACAC
This sequence comes from Benincasa hispida, assembly GCF_009727055.1. Lineage (NCBI taxonomy): Eukaryota > Viridiplantae > Streptophyta > Magnoliopsida > Cucurbitales > Cucurbitaceae > Benincasa > Benincasa hispida. Next base: position 70,111,711 of record NC_052360.1, on the reverse strand, counting down.
ATACATCATTGTCGAAACTAAAGTTGATAAATTTTTTTTTTAAGGAATATGTTTTCAGCATAAATGATTTTGACATTACAACTTACAGATGGATTTTTTTCCCCTTTAATTATCTAATTCAAATGTTTTCTTTTTACTTGCATATTTACTGCGTGTAACACAGAAATATAGGCGTGCTTGACAACATTATTTTTTCAGCTTTCAAATCTGTCAACAGACCAGCTTATTTTTTACAAAATCAGAAAAATAAACCCAAACAGTTTTGCCTGTAATATACATCATTATCGAAACTCAAAATTTTATTTGCACATTCACGAATTGGGGCTAGTTCATGAAACTTAAGATAAGAGAAAAACTCATGCCTGTTCAGCACTTCCACCAAACTGTATTTGCCTGTAATTTTGTTCACCTCTGCCACCACAAACCTGTAAAGAATAATGTAGGGATATTGAATTAGGAATGGAATTCCAGGATCTTTCATAATGAAAATAAAACTGCTTGGTTTTCTGACCTTGATAGTAGCCCCAGATTCATTTCTGATTCTTGATATGTTAAAGCCACCAATCCCGATCAACCCACCCACCAATGTCTCCGATATCAACATCTCGAAGGTTACATAATTAACTGCAAGATTGGTTTTCCTAAAGATGATGTGGTTAGAAGAAAAAATATTAAAACTTCACAGACACACAAAAGACGGAATCAGAAATGATTTATTTGATCCAGAAAACCACTGAATAACCTGAGGTTGGATCCATATATGACTGTGGCGGGTGCATTGTATTATAATTATATGTTGGGCTAACGGAAATGACTTGCCGAGGTGGATTTACCCTGAAATTGAATTCAACCCAAAATCACTAAAAAAAATAGGAAGAAAAATAGGACACCGAGTTTTGACTGATCTCAAGAAACATCTGCTGCAATTATCTTGTACTCCACAAAGTTTATGTAAATGTTTCAGAAGTGTGCATGAATCAGATAAACTCTCAGACTTTGTTCAAATTAGGACCTTAGCTGATTGCCTATCTCCTCAAGAGCCTTCAAAACTGCCGGAATATCCCCTGATATCTGAGTTCCAAATGAAACATAACCGATATTAATGCTGGCTCTTATAGTTATAAACATGATCTTAGACATCTCAAAAAATGAGATTAGGGACACGATGTGATAACAAGACATGAAAAGTAGCCCAGCAATGTGAGAATGAGTATGACAATTTCAAATCATTTGCATAAAGTTTCAATAGATGATTTGACAAACATTATGTGAAGTGAACATTTAAGAATGACTGAGCAACTTGAAATAAAAAATTCTTGGCATGTAAAACTTAAAATTATTAACGAGAACAGTATCTTGAAGAATAAGACAGGCAGAAAATTCTAGCAACCTTCTCATTGCTAAGACCGATTTCCATTCCCTAACTACTTCACAGGGTCTTCATTCCTATCCCAAAGCAGAGGAAGCAGCAATGGAGTATAGCAATCTTGAAAGAAACAGTGTAACTTATCTTCTAATGCCAATTTTAAATTCCAAAATGAAACTGCTTCTCAAACAAACAAACCCCTCTTGAAACTCCAATTTCTCACAAAGAAAGCGCAGTAAAATCTATAGATAGTAATAGTCTGGTATAGATTACAGAGTGAAATCGCAATGTCCCACAAAGGAACAAGAACTTGTAGAATGAATGTTTAAGAAATATTATCCAGGTGCATGACTACAAAAGCTATCAACAATTTCCATCTCATTATATGAAAACATAGTTACAAATCAAACTGGGAAGGAGCAATAAAGACAGACAGCAAAGAAGACTCAGAAATGGCTAAAAACAGTGGTCCATACAATTCACTAAGCTGAGTTTCATTGATCTATAAATCTGAGCATTACAAAATTCACCAGGTGGGAATATTCTAAAGAGGAAAAAAGAAAAAAACTGCAGATGAGAAGAGAATTGGAAAAATTTCTAAATTTTGAACAGAGTCCACTGGTTAAAATTTTTCCCACTTTTCACCGAGGCTTATGCCTCTCACACCTCAATGGCACAAGCACAAAGGCTCAAGCCTCCTTTCACCTTACACAAAGCCTAAGCCTTGAGGCCACCCCACCTCGAGGCTGATGCCTCAAATGATTATGAAAACATGGTCCAAAACCCCTAAAGAATGACAAAGAAGCCTGCATGCCAATGAAAAGCATCCTTCTCCCTAAAAGAGTGAGACGACAAACCTTCTCCATCAAATCCCCACAATTCCTACTGCTCCAAACGAATGAGATTCCAAAAGCATTATGAAACCTAGAACTTATCGATTGAGCATAATAGCAACCCGAAATAATATGGTCAAGATTCTCTAACACATCTTTACGATGGGAGCATCACTATAGTCCAAAAAAGAAGGGAGAATGTATTAGCACGTGGTCTAAAGTGTACTCTTCCATGCAAGACTTGCCAAACAATGAACTTAACCTTTATGGAGAACTTAATTTTCCAGCGTGAATAAAATGAAGGGATGATCAAGAAGAGAAAGAGTCCTCATAAGAAAGACAAGATAATCGGAAGAGAAGCCCGAGGAAGGAGAAGGTGATAAAAAAGAGAACCAGGGTACTTAACAACTCCAAAATAGAACACAAAGAGGTACCCTCCAACGACTCCCTATGAGCGAGAAGGGAATGAAACCCCAAGGTGAGAGCTAAAGAAGGAACAAATCCTTGAGGTGCATGTGCAAAAGAGGTGCAAAAAGTGAAGCCTCTACCTTCTCACAAGGAACTCTTAATACAACCATTTTCCAGTTTCCACTCTAGTAGAGACCAACCTACATAGGACATCGACCACTAGTATAAAGAGAAAATGGGAGTGAGAGTCTCACACTGCCTAAGTCCTTGGAAGCAAAAATCCTCCCTCTTGGCATGTTGGTCATTCCTCACACAACTCAACATCCTAGCCCTCCACTTATACCTGAACCCTTCCTCTAGAGAACCTTGTCAAGAACGCCCCATCCACATGATCATAGGTTTTTTCAAAATTTTAAAAGTAAAACCTTTCTATTTTCTAGTGTTTTATTCTTCAATACATGATTTTGCTAGCCCGGTCCAAAATTTGTCTTTTTGCAATAAAGGCGCCCTCCAAATTTAAAATTGTGCTAGGAAGAACCTCTCTCAAGTGATCAGCCACAATCTTGTAAAGACATAAGATCATGACTACGTTTATTGTTCTTAAATTCCTTAATCTAGTATGCATTTCATTTTCAGAAATGAAACAAACATAAGTTTCATTAATCGATCTGCACCTGCCAATCACCCTTCTCATAAAATTCTCGAAAATATTATAAAGATCCTCCTAACCTCCCAGTGATCCTGATAGAAGCCCATGGAGAAGTCATCGGGGACAAGAGACTTGCAACTATCAAAAAATTAGGTTACTTCAATTTGAATTGAAATCAAGAAGCACTTTAATACTTTTTGGTTTAGTTACTTCCAAAGCTAAACGGTTTGGTTTGATCTCCAAATATGGCGAAAATAAAATAAAGTCGAACTGCGCACACCTCTACTTTGGGGGTGGAGTGGATGAGAACAGTGACATGAAAGCAGGATCTACGACTAGGAAGTATTTCCTCCCAATATTTCATATCTTGAAGCTCAAGAAAGCAATAAGGGAATATCACCAAGCTCCACTTTCTACAGCTATAAACGATAGCCTTCAAGTAGATTTTGAGCCTCAACTACTCGAGGATGAAAATATTGATGATGAGTGAGGTCAATGTAGCTAAGAGATAACTTCGCTAACCCCAAACGATTTTTCAACTAGCCATTAGATGACATTAGAATCATCTACTAATGATTACAATCATAACAAATTAATAGCCAAAACCAAACATTACAAAACTACAAAAGTAGGGATATGTATTGTGTGGTCAATATTCATATCAAGAATCACCGAATACTAGTTAGCGACATTCTACTCACGAAAGTCAATTTTTTCTCAGTGAACATTTAGAAAACGTTAAAAAAGTAGAACCAAAACTCATTTTCAGCTCATTACTTTCAATGGGCAAACTACTAAAACATCTTGCTCAATATTTAAATGAAATAGCATCAAGCATAGCTGTAACATTGGTCATATCATTATGATACAAACAAATAGTGATGAACTTAATCGGAAGGAAAGAAGGATACACTATAATACTTGTTTCTCATAAAAAAAATAATGATACACTATATATGTGCTAAATTCTGACAGAGTGGAAAAACTCACTTGCACCACTCGGTCAGATTCGTGAGCAGATGCACAAAGAGGTAATTGATTTGGGGCAAGAATCGTAATTGATGCACCAGAAGAATTCCTCAATTTCTCAATATTTTGACCTGAGGCACCAATCAAGGAACCTGCTTGAGATCCTGCTATTAGGAGCCTTATAGTATTGGCAGCCACATGCCCTGTTCCAACTTTTAGTTCTTCAACACTCGTACCATCTTCCTGTAAAAATATGATAAATATAATTAAAAAATAAAAATAAATAAAAGAAGTAGCAGATACAAAATTCTAAAAAATGATCCAAAATAAATATGAGAAGCTATCATTCTATTTTACCACGCTGACATTTGCACTTCAAGAAGAGGGACTAATTAATTGATCAAGTATTATGGACAGGTTATTTAGGAAAAAAGATAGCAGTCCAAACTTGTACATTAAAACAATGATGGCTGCCAAGCTAAGTCATCAAATATACTACATGTTCTTGACATCAGAGGGGTAGTTTAATTTGTCAAGGGGCATGTAAGTGTAAGCTAGCTAGCTCAATTGCACATTGTTACTCATAAAAAAATAAAAAAGAACCAATCACATGATGAAAGTGCTGTTACTTACCCTTCCTTGAAAATCAATAACTTCAAGTGTTGTCTTTTTATTTTCATCTAGATATTTAACTTCTTGATATGGGAAAAAACAAAATTTTTAAGGCAGTCAAAGGACTAGAGTTGCCAGCCTTTGATTGAAGTCATTAACACCAGTTACCTCCATGATTACTGCCTCATTATACACGTCAATATAGCAAAGAAACATTCATGAAGAAGCTTTCAACCATTGTGGATAAGGCATATCTTCTTATTTATACATCAACCATTGCAGATACGGAATATGTTTTATTTTAATACATATAAAAGTGTAACTTCTATTAAAAAGAATAGCCTGCAGAAAAGAACTTCCGAACACCAGAGAAGAAAAACAGAACATAAAGCAATATAACAGGAGATTGCTCTAATTGTTAAGAACAAAAAATTCCCAAAGAGAGGCATTTAAATTTGTTACACTCCAAACCTCCTCCAATACTCTTATGTATTCCTAAGAATATCCTATTTCTCTCAAGGCACAAATTCCATAAAATAGGAAAAAAAAAAAAAAAAAAACCAATTGCCAAAGAACCTGACTCCCGAAGGAGAATTATTAACAAGCACCTCCTCCAACATATCCTTACCCTCACAACCACTGAGATGTAGCCGAAAGCTCTTAAACAGATAAGTCAATAATTGATTGTGAATATGTGTAAACACAAAGTTGACAGCCTCAACTTGAAGGGAATTAACAACAACATATTTGAATAAAACTACAACAATTAAAAACTAAAGAACTTCTAGCACTAACTGCATCACTCTGACTGTGGCTAAATTGACCCAAACATGTCCCAGAAACTGTTTCAAAGTTTCACGGTAGACTGACATCGGTTTAAATTGTTTGTCACTCTCTTTTGGTTCCTTTTTTTTTTTTTTTTGGAGTTCAAATTCTTTGTCGCTTCCCTGCACGATATGCATTACCGTACTAGGAAAATCCAAAACCATGGATGAAGATCTTTGGACAAAGTCCCCAGTGTTTAACCTTCCTAAAGAAGCCACAAATAACTTGGTTTTCTTTGAAATTGGCGAAATTGGCCTTTCCACAACATAAACAAAGAAAATACTCTTGAGACTCAACATCACACAAGAAAATACATATAACATCTCTACAGCACAGTCTAGCAGTTAGCGATGTATGACCTTCAATATCAGTGCTGCAATTTGCTGAAGTGCTTTCTCCGCATCAGTAACCGAATTATCATTGTCCTTGGAACTTATAATGATAACACGTTCTTCATACCGCTGAAACATCAACAAAAGCTCATATAGTCACCAATACAACGACCATTTGACATACATTACAACACAACCAGCAAAATATTTAAGAGAAAAAAAAACCGCCGCTAAAATTAAACATAGTGAAAAAACATGAAGCTTTCTTTTAGTACTTCCTCCATAGCCAAACAAAAGAAAAGAGTAGCAAAGAAGAAACGCGAAACGAAAAACCCTAACCCGAAGCTCTCAAAATCAAATACAAGAACCATACCGCGACTGCATCCGCAATCTTAATTGTAGCTTTGGTCTCCTCACGAACCTTCTGGATTCGGCAACCAACTTTACCAATAACCTTCCCGATCTGCTTCGAGGGCACAACGATTCTGAAAAGCACGTCATGAGCCTTCGCCTGTCTCTTGGGAGCCGATACATCTGAGGCCTCCGAATTGGGAACGATCGGGTCGTCCTCTCGTCGGCGTTTGCCGGTGACGGTATGTCCGGGCTCGGAAACCAATAGAGTTCCCGGTAAGGGCATAGAAACAGGAAGGGGAGCCATGGGGGGAATGGAAGGGTATAGAGGAATATCACCTGGTTGCATATTAGGAGGAATCTTCAGGGCAGTGAGGAATTGAAGATGGGCGTATCAGGATGAAGACGTGAATGCAGAAAAGAAATGATGATAGTTGATGATGATACCATAGAGAACCAGCACAAGACGATGGAGAACGAGAGCCAGAACAGAAAGGGCTAGTTTTAGTTTTATATATACAACTATTTTAGCATACTGCACTGTATGTCCTAAGCATAGACATTTCTTCTAGGTTAAATTTCCAAATTCTTTACCACTCTATTTCAAATTGGTTGATGTAATTTTAGTTTGATATGATGCTATGCTTTGACCTAAAATTTTGGTCCAAAATAAAATTTGTCCCATTTATTAAATTTAAGTTCTTTTCCTCTCGCTTGTATCATTATTATCGAAAAAACCTTATTATATACGCATTTGAATTCTTAATTTTCGACTTCATTTCTCGTTACAATACATCCTCGCTTTCAATCTTTACTCTTAACATTTTTGTTCCTTGCTACTTTTGTTACTAGACATCCTGATTTTCGATCTTTACTTTTGACTCTCACTCTTCTTACTTTAAAAAGAGCGAGAGAAAAGAGTAAAGAACAAAGAGTGGGAGAGAGTGAAGAGCAGAAAAACCTAAACCTTAAGAAGTGAGAATAATGAGAGCAGGATGTTAATCCACATGCACAATGTTCTATTTCAATAATTTCATACTAACATGACTTGAGCAAGAGGTTAAAATTAAACCAAAATTTTTAAAAATCGAATTAGATTTTTTTTTGGGCATTTCAAATTGGATGATTCGTACAAAAAGAACCATTTTATTATAACTAGTTAAAAGTTCATCGCGTGGTTAAAATTTGTTATTATTTTATTTTCTATAGTAAAATTTGAATATTGAATCGATATATAATTCATTTAGTTTGAATAATAAGTAGTTGACCTAAACTTTAGTAATGAAAAAAATAGTAATTAAAATTGTATGTATTTGCTTAAGGTTAATTTACTATGAAAATAAAATAAATTAGACACAGTTGAAATTCTTTGAAATATGAGTTTTTTTTTTTTTTTTTTTTTTTGGTGAAATAATATAATTTTCATTAAGTTAAATTATTAATGTATCTGACCTTAAATTTTAAAATAGTCAAAGAGATAGAAATGAAAAAAAAAACTGATTAATAAAATTAAAATATATATGATGTAATTGAAATAAAAGTTATAAACTAAAATATATAAAGGACTTACATAATAAAATATCACCAGCGTTGTTTGTTTGTTTTGAATTAATTTATCTTTGGAGGAAAAAAAAAGAAGAATGAAATATTAAGTTAGAGAATTTTAAAATAAAAAGTAGCTAAAATAGACCAACTTTTTAAATTATTTAAGTTTGTATTAGGCAGATATGTCTTCTTTTTTAATCTTTCATTCTATTGGTACAAAATTATATATAAAAAAAATGATTGGTTTAAAAAAACTATATTTATTGTTATTTTATTTTATGCAAATATAGTCTTACTTTCTTGAAATTACATTAAATGTTATTTATAAATAATAGTAAATAAAATTATACTCTTAAAATTAAAAAGAAAAAAATAAAAAAAAAAATAGAAGAAAAAATGAGTTAGATATAGAATATTGTTTTAATGGAGAAAAAATTGAGGATTTATGAAATGTAACACATATCTACCAACCCTTACTTCTAAAAAAAAATCCAAATAGTTTTTGCTACATATCCAAATAAGTTATTCATACATTGCATATTTGAATTCAATACTACCAATAAAAACATTCAGTATCAACAAAAAGATTAGTTTAAATACAAAATCTTTCTTAAAATATCAACAAAATGATTTGTTTAAATACACAATCTTGTTTCTATTGAAAAAATAAAAATAAAAATAAAAGGTTCATTCAACTAAATCTCTCCAAATTTGAATTCAAGAGTAAAATCAAATGTTGTTTAGTCAAATTTTCAAAAATATATTAAAGAAAAGACACAAAATAACACATATAAGAACACAAAACATGTATATCAAAATAAAATAATAAACAAAATTTGTAAAAATTATTGATTGTATTTTAAATCCAAACACGTCATATAATATATGAGAAACGATATTAAAAAGGAAAAGGAAAAGAAAAAAAAAGATGATACCATATTCTTATTTCTTAAGACATTTCAAATCTAGAAAAAAAAAATTTAGTGATCAAGAACAAAACTTAGTAAGTGTTTGATCCCAAGTAGCTTGTTCTTTTACAAATAATTTTCTCGTTCCTTTTAAATAAAATCTCAACTTTTTTTTTTTTTTTAAAATAACTTGCTCACTCCTTTTCAACAAAAAAGAATTTATCTAACCTGAGCTAAATAAAATTCTAATTCTCATTAAAAAAATTTGTCCACGGGATATATTCAACACCGAGTTCCTCATAAGCAGAACATGTTTATATTCATTTTGATGGAATATTTATGTTAGAAAAAAATTCACAATTTAAATAAAAAAGATTAATTTTCCATCATCGTGTCTATATTTTTTCATGTAATGCAGAAAAAAAGAAAAAATAATGGATATATATATACTTTGCTTATTAATTCCTCACTGTTTCTGTCTAAAACCAGAGGAAGAAAAAAACAAAGGCATATGGAAAAATAAACAATACATTTCAAATATTGAAAAAAAAAAACTAAAAAAGAATACATTTCAATACATTTAAATAAACAATAGATGAGAAACAATACTAAAAAAGGAAAAGAAAAGAAAGAAAAAAATGGATGACACCTTATTTGATAATACTTCTCAATTTTTGAAAAAAAAATAGTGATTAAAAAAAAATATATCAAAATAAAATGAATTTCTCAAATAAATGGAATGGTTTAGATATAAAATATTGTTTTCAAGATTTGAATATTCATAAAATATAAAATTAATAAACAAACTAAAGTAAATCTCTCCAGATTTGACTTTCGATACTGAAAAAATAAAACTCTTAGTGATTAAAGAGATTAAAGAAAGACACACAAAAAAATCACAAACTCGGTGTTCCTACTTTCAACACAAACAAACTTATATATCAAAATAAAATAATATATTTCAAATCTAGACACATTATAGAACTTAAAACATGATAAATAATACCCAAAAAGATAAAAGAAAAGAGAGAGAAAAATAAATAGCATACCTTATTTGTGTCAAGTCATAACAAAGAAATCCCCAGTGATTAAGAGAGAAAGAATAATAATAAAAAAAAAAAATCAAATTTATGGGATGTTCTAGTGCAAGATTCATCATAATATGCTTAAAGAATATGAAAAATTGGAACTAAAAAATATAGATGACATACTTTCTACCATAGAATTCCATTGGAAGGATTGAAATATTTATGGGACGTTCCAATACAAGAGATTCATCATGATATCTTTCAAGAGGTGAAAAATCGAAACTAAAAAAATATATATAAATGACATGTCTTCTTAAGTTTTTCATTATCAATGTTCTACCATAGAAATCTATTGGAAGGATTGAGATATGATCGAGGATTGATACGCTTTTCACTTTCTAATGTGAAAAATTGAAAATAGATGAAAAATAAGAACCAAAAGAAATATAGATGGCACACCATCTTGTGTTCTTCACTGCCAAACGTGTTCTATCATCAAATTCCATTGGAAGGATTGATATGTTAATGGGGGCATTTCAATGCAAGATTCATCTGAATATGCTTAAAGAGATGAAAGGTCGAAACTGAAAAAAAGAAATAGATGACATACCTTCTTATGTCTTTCACTACTAAAGATGTTTGACCATAGAATTCCATTGGAATGATTGAGATAGGATTGAGGATTGGTACGTTTTGCATTGTCTAATGTGGAAATTATATGTATGGTAGATTTCTAGGGTAGTTATCCAAAAGATATGCTTGAGCAAAAATGGGTATCTATTCGTGAGTTGCTCTTACACTACTACAAATTGGGCTTTAATGTCAGTTTAAAATTGACATTATAGGGGTACAATGTCGGTTGAAAATCGATATGAAGATCGTGTTATAAAAAGTCTTCAATATTGGTTTAAAACCAACACTATAGATGATCAAGATTTCAATGCTAGTTATCTTCAATGTCAGTTTTCAACGGACATTGAATTCTATCTTCAATGTTGGTTTCAACCGACATTAAATATAATTTTCAATGTCAGTTTTTCACCTACTTTTTGTCAGTAATTGTCCGATATTAAATGTTTGTCATCGTTTTGTTATTTTTATTTTTTAATATATATATTTGCTTACGCACGTACAAATTGATAATATTTCTCTTTTACTTGTACATGCACAAAATAAAATTTTAATTGCTTTCACAAATCATCAATAAGTCGTAAAGAGGAATTGGATGATAATTTAACTCCAAAACCAAGATAAATTCATTCAAATCAACGCCATATGGTTTAGACACATGAGGTATAGTATACATGCAAAGTTTCCAACAACAATAGAATTCAAATTAAATGAATTACAAAATGGTTAAAATGACTAAAAATAAGATGAACATTGAAGAGTGTTCAACGATGTCTTCTCAAGTTTCTTTGATATCAATTCTTGGAACCTAGGGACTACTCTCCCACCTACAAAGTAAATAAAACAACAATTTGAATAAATTAATAAAAAAAAATAGAACATAATATCCCCGTCCCCGGTCCCGTCCCCATCCCTTGGGGGGAGGGTTTGGCGGGGACGGGGATGGGGTTCCCCTCCGAGGAAACAAGTCCTCGTGGGGACTCATCCCCGACTTATATATATATATATATATATATATATATATATATATATATATATATATATATATATATATATATATAATATATATGTTGGGAATGTCCTAAAACTCGCCGTTCGTAAATTTTGTAAACATTCTATTTATCAATAAAATATTATTATTGAGTATCTTATTCAATAAAGTTGTTGATTTTGCATTCTATTATGAAAATCCAATAAACATATCCATGGCTATAGTATGAATACTTTAACTTTATATGGTGACATAAACATGATCAAGTTAATAGTATATAACCTAAATGATCTATAAGTATCTGGATGAAATTGGGCATCTCATCTTGGTAACACTATTGGATGCGGTCATTTCATATATTGATACAAATGATGTGATCCATAAATCATTCATGTAGAGACATGTGAGTGGGGGGCATCCTATGCAATGAGTTTGCATAAGACTGAACCTCGAAGTAGTCACTTTTCTTTATAACGACCGTTTACTGTTAAAACTAACTATTTCAAACTAAAAGATCTAGGATAACACGATCTTAATCCTGAGCTAACTATGAACTCCTGTTTATTTCGGGATTATCCTTTGATCTGCATAAGTGAGAGTAGATGGGGACATGACTATGCAAGATGGAATTCACTCCTACCCGATTTAGGGTTAGCAGATAGGTTGTTCTCTTAATTGCTGACGCTTAGTCTTGAACAACAGGGCCCCGCCCTCTCTTGGTAGAGAGGGATATGATTTATAAATGGCATTACAAATCAGTTATTCAATAGAGGGTCAGTGGGAGCTTAAGGTGCAATATGTATTTACAGGGGTAAAATGGTAATTTTGACCCAGCTGTAAATACAAACGACCTATGAAGGATCGTCTTATGGTCAAAATGGACAGAAATATATCTATAGTGAGGAGAGTGCAACTATCGAGCTATGGTGGTATGTCTTGATGGTTAACGAATAGTAATTAATTTGGATTAAAGAGTTTAACCAATTAATTACAAATCGTTGGAGCTCATAATCTGTAGGTCCATTAGGTCCCTCTACTAGCTCATAAATTGGAATAACAAATTTAGTATTAATTGGATGAATTTTGGAATTAGAGTTATGAATTTGAAATATTCAAATTCAATTTTAGGGGCTTCAGTTGATTATATTTGATACAATTAAAACCGTTTAATTTAGTTGAAATTAAACAAAATTGGAGAATCAATTAATATTTAAATTATGATTTAAATATAAAATTGAATCATATTGATGAAATTGATATTTTATTAATTTAATATTGAGATATTAAATTAATACATTTTAATTATAAAATTGAAAATTGAAATTAGTTTTAGTAAATAATTAATTTTGAATTAATTATGTAAAACTAATATTAAATAAAATTATTTTATTTTATTTCAATTTTTTAGATTTAAAAATCAATTTTGGGGTACCATTGGGTGGTTTATCACCCAATTCCACCTCCAAGCTCCATGTTATATAATGAGTCTACATGCATAGATTTGAGAGAGATTGGCCAGAAACATTGAATGAAGTACTGAAATTCTGAAAACCCTCACAAACCACCAAAATTCCTCTTCAATTCAGCTAGATTTGAATGTTTCCACCGCATATTCCTTTTTGAGATTTGTAGAGAAGATCTTGGTGGTGGTCCTGTTGAAGTTTCAAGCTCAATTTCGAAGTATCTCAGCTGAATTCGTGGAGTTAGTCTTCAAAGGTAATGTTATCTTCAAACCCTCTTTGAATGTCATTTGTATAGCATGTTTAAAACTCAAATTAAGAGTAGTTAGAGTGCTTATTGATTCTGATTTGTTCCGTTGCATGTTAGATTACTCCTTCAAAATATTTGTAATTAATATATATATAAATATATTTATTTGTATATATATAATTTAATCGGGGACAAGGACGGGGTGTGGATACCCTCCCCATCCCCGCTTTGTCCCCGACCGGGGATCCACCCCTATCCTTGGTCAAACCGAGGATTAAAATAAAAAATTTAATCGGGGACGGGGATGGGGACCCCAGAGATTTTTACCAATCCTAACCACAAGGTTTGAGAATCAACAAATTATTCAAGAATGAGTAATCAACAAATTACTAAAGCTCACAAGGATCACATTAAAAAAATTAAAATTTTGTTAAATACAAACAACTTTTATTTGTATATCAAAAAAGAATAAGAACTTACTTTGAAGAAACTTTGTTGTGTTGGAGAATGTTTTCAATCGCTGAATAAGAGAGCTAAAAGTTAATGAAATTCATAAACACTTATGAAAAGAAATAAATCCAACAAGGTAATTAAACTCATAAACATTCACTTGAGCAAGAGAAAAAACTAAGAGCAAACTCTTCCCTAACTCCAATTCCAAAATTCCTACCCTCAGAATATACCAGAGTAAAAAACATAAATAGAAACTAAACATATGTAATTTATGTTAAATTACTTCCAAGATTGTCCTAAGATACTTATGAATCAATAATCCACCAGACAATATAATATATTGCAGAAATTTGAGACAAAATAGGCTTTAACAAATGAACACAATTAGCATGAAATCAAATGGTCTTTTAAGATAATTTATTATGCGACTGCTGAACTCCATAAAACCTCGCACAAATTTCTGTGAATAATGGCAAGCTAGAACAGTGGCTACATGGAGCCATGTGCCAACACAGAATGCTTACTTGGGAGGCTTGCATGAAGGTGCTTCTTAACCTTGTATTTAAAACATAGCACATCAATTGCAAGAAGTTCTTATAGTTGTAATATGTTTTTGAATTATTTTTTTCTCAATTGTTGTGTGCTTGGTGCATTAGGAACTAACATACATAAGACAACAAGAATATATCCAACAATTAGCTCAAACCAACAATTGGCTCAAACTCAAAGGCTTAATTAATACAGATGCAAATATATTAACTTTATATAGGCTTGCATATTTATACAAAGAAATTGAGCCAAAAGTTGTTCATATAGAGATATAAAATCAGCAATTGAGTTAAAAGTTGTTCAAAAGAAATAAACTCAAAAGTTTAAATAATTCCTTATACCGTAAGTTACACGGATACTTAAAAACTAGAATTATAATTTAGCCTTTATTAAATACTTAAAAAATTAAATGAAATAGACATTTTATGTACAAAACCTTCAATCAAACTACAATTAAAATCTTTGTTTCAATATAACTTTTTTTGGTGTAAGCTTGATAAAATGATTTCACTAGGTACACAACTTTACCAGAGACAACAGAGACGGTGAAAGAGACTCAAAATTGTGTTTAACAATCGACGTCCAATACAACTAAAAAAATCGAAACTAACATTCTTTCTACATCATCTTTCAGTATCAGTAAATTTGAGGTAAATGAATAAACGAATATAGCGAAGGCATGAAAGAAAGAGAGTTTTGGGGAGAAGAAATTTATGAGAAAGGAGAGAGAAGAAAGCTTGAGAAATGAAAGAGATGATTTTTATGAAAAGGGAAATGAATAAACGGATACCTACAATGTCAATTTTAAACCGACATTGTAGCTTCATTAAATATACATTTAATGTCAGTTTAAAACCATCATTAAAGATCTGTTTTTTTTTCTTTACTAAACCGATATTATACATCCATTTTTAATTTTTTCCAACCGACATTAAAGACCAAATTTCTTGTGGTGTTAAATAGGAGTTAAAGGAAAAATGGGAATATATCTAAATACAAAGGGCAAAATGGGGAGTTAAAAGATTCTCCCATTTTATCCCTTTTAATATAATAATAGATTGTCACCTTACTCTAGTTTGAGATTCAAATATGGGAATACCCTAGAAGATAGAGAAAACTAGTATGTAAAAAGTGATTTTTGTTCAATATCTTAGCATGGTTTGTTTTCATTGATTTTTAATTTCATTATTAGTCTAGATTAATCATCTAAATTAATATGCAAAAATGAGTCTAATGCTAAAAAGATAAAATAAAATTTATTTTTCATAAAACCAATCTAAAAAAAGGCAAGGGAGGAAATAAGACTTTGTTTTTCACCTTGAACATAGGATGAAACCTTTAAACCAAATAATTGTTAATGAACTAAATTCACATCAACTATAGATTTATAGGTTCAATGGTTTAGCCTCCTAAATATACTTCATAAAAAGTCAAATAGGCATTGAATTTGATTCACCATGATCGAAATTGAGCTAAAGTCGAAATTTCATATTAGGCTACACTTTCTTTCCAAAGGCATGAGTATGTTTGGATTCCTTCTCTCACATTAATATTTTTGTTTTCAAAAACAACAATCTGTTCAACATTTTTGACATTATCAAAATTGCTTTCTTGAAGAAAACCTTTCTTAATGTTTAGAATTGTGTTACATCTTTTCCATTGAGACACGATATACTCGGAATACTTTTCCACTTATTGCTAGTTTCACAACTTGCACTTGAACTAGATTGAATATTGTTTCTTTTAAAAGTTTTCAATTTTGGTCAAATTTTGTGAGCACGCACGATGGACATTCATAGCAATGTTACCCTTTCCATCTTGTACTTTAGGCAATTAATAACACTTACAGTGACCTCTATGTGCATGTCAATCCAATGTGACTAGATAGTTTTGCCACAAGGTAATACGATTCTTTTATAAAAGGTTAAATTATACCAAATATTCCTAAATTTTGTAATTTATATTAAAAATACTCTTAAACTTCCAAAATGAGTTTAAAAAACACTCTTACCGTTAGTTTTGGATGGAAACCATTAGTATTTTGTGTAAAAAATACTCCTAAACTTTTAAAAATTTCAAAACTACCCTTAAACTCTTAGGGAACGTTTGGGGCACGGAGTTGGTTATTATAGTTGAGTTATAGTAGTTTGTGTTTGGGGTGTAGATTATTTTAGTTTGAGTTATAATAATATGTTTTTGAAGTGTAAACTATTTTAATTTGAGAATGAAATAGTAAACACTGTAGTAGAGAATAAGAAAATGATAAATGTAAAATAGTAAAAACTATAGCAAATGGTAAATACGGTAGCAAATGAGGGTTTTGAAATAGTGTTGACTGTAATTAATTGTGGACTACAAAAAATTATTTACTATGACAAGAGGTGATTATTATAATCTTATGATAGTCCTTACCCCAAACATCCTTAAAAAGGTTTAAAAAGTACCCTTATAGTTATATGAAGGGAATCCGTTAATACCGTCTTACTTCTTTATTTTATGTTTTTCTCCCCTTCCTTCTTCAATACCCTCTTACTCCCCTTTTTGTTAATTGTTTGATATTTGTTTATCTAAAATAAATAAATAAATACACTTGCATACTTCAGTTGAGGTATATTGACTATAATAAGAAAAAAAATCATAAATAAAGTATCAAGGGATTTTAGGACTTAAATGCTTTAACAAAGTTTTACTTTAGTAGTTGAATGTATGTTAATAGTCAAATGCATTTTTTTATTTGACTACTTATCATTTTGGTATGCTTTAAGGAGAGATTTTGATTTTAGAATTTTGTGAGATTTTATGTTTGAGTTTAAAATTTTGATTGCTGAGAAAATTGGTGTAAGCTAGAATTGGAAAATTAAGAAAAAGAAAAGAGAATATCTATATAATAAATGGAGATTAAAATTGGTTCTCTTCAAACTTAAGAAATCTTCAAACAAATTGATCACCACATTAACGATATAGGAGCATTAACTTTTTGTTTTTAATTCTAAAGTTATTTTTCAACGCGATATGACGATTTTGTTTCATATACTAATGCTGAAAACATTTTTAACACTTTTTTTTAAAGTTAAAGGTACTTTTGAAACTTTTAAAAGTTCAAGGGTATTTTTGAAACAAAACTTTAACGATTTTCATCCAAAACTAATGACAAGCTTATTTTAGAATTCTTTTAAAAGTATAATGATATTTTTGAAACTTTTAAAAGGTCAAGAATACTTATGACACAACATAGCATTTTTTCTTTTTTATAATTTAACCTTTATAAAAGGATCTTTAATAAAATTGCATGAAGTTTAATGACAATATTTAGGATGTCAAATTGCCTTGACACTAACTCACCGAAGCTTACAAAGTGTCTTCCATGTCATATATCGAGTTGCTAACAACCTTTCCCCCTTTCCAAAAATTTTTCCCCATACTATAGATTGATGTCTATGGAAAGAGGATTAGTGAAAAATAGACAAGAGTTTATTATGCCTTCTGAGATGATTGAGCTACTTGATGGCTTTAATCATCCATTAGTTTCACAAAAATATGATTTTTAGAACATCCCTTTGAGGTTCTATAATTCAATTAATCAGATTGGACATTGTGATTGTTCACACGAGGTTTTCGGAGAAACGTGTTTCGTGGAGTTGAACTTGAGTTGGTGTTGATGTTGAAGTTGATTTGATGTGGTTCGATCTCTAATATTGATCCTCTGATTCTCTGTCGGTTGGGTGAATATGCTTGATTTGAAAAAGGAAAGCACCAGACGTTCTTAAAGTAGAAGTCTTGGAAGAGTTTTTGTGTCTTCAAGAGACAAATCTTCTAGGAGTACAACTTCAGGAGTCTTGGGAGTCTTCTACTTGTTGATAAATTCTGTCTGGGCTCCAAGTTCACAGGTGGGCTTAGGCTTGGTTGATCCATGGGGTCTTTAGGCTTGATTTGACATTTGGGTCAAATTCAACCTATTTGAGGCTTAGTTGGACTTTGACCCAAATAATAATATCAAATTGGGCCAAATTAATCTTATCTGATTCAATGGTCATGATAAAACCACGTGGTGTCATTGAAATTTGTCTTCAACTTCAATTCAGAATAAATGTCAACTTCTAATTGAGCCCAAATTTAATGATTTGGAATTTCATCATTAATTTAGTAAATAACATGACAACTTGTGATTGGTCCAAAATTTCTCATTCAACAGTGATTAACTCCAAAGTAGCCAATGAGTTGGGCACAATAGTGTTGCCATGCTAATCAAGCCATAAGTACAATGATTGATTAGAACAATAAATTAAACTAGCAAAATTCAAGTAAAAACATTTTTTTTATTCCCCAGTTCTATAACACCTTGTGTTATCTAATATGGTGTCAGAATTCATTGAAGCCCAACTGTGCAGTAAAAACTTTTTTATTCTCTAAGTCTATAGGGCTCTATATTATTTAATATGGTATCAGAGCTCATTGAAGCCCAACTGTGCATTCAATCCTAAAAAATAAAAATTAGGATGTGATCCAAGAATGGGAAACTAAAAGAGACATCATCTCGAGGGAATATGTTGAGGTTCTCATATTACATCGAAAAAATCAATGGACCTCACTACTGGTTATTAGATAAATAGGCTACTCCTCTTATTGATTATTTTTTATAGAAACCTCTAATTATTAATTGGTTTTGAGATGAAACCCTATGTTATTTAATATACTATATGTGTTGGAAAACTAAACTTCAGCCTATTGTGATTATAAGGATCTATACATGAATGTAAGCCAACATCAGTAACCTTATTGTTAAAATACCTAAATCCACGGAAATGATTGTTTGACTCCTATATTGTAGAATCAATGTGATTTGACTCTTCCTCAACTATGTAACTTAGACTAATGGGTAACCATCACTATTAGATGGAGAATAGGAGGCTCAAGGAACATAATATATTGAGAACTATAACCATGTATTTATAGATTGACTCTAAGGTTTTCCACAATCTCCTAAAGTCAATGGGTTGATATCTACTCAACAAAACTACACTTTGATGGAAGTTGATGAGCCTTAATTAGATCACTTATTGAACCCATGGATAGCCATACACATGACTAATAACCTAAATTTTACCCATTGAGGAATTATTCTGATTAATTCCAACAATCTTCCACTTGAGTAACAAATGACTTTAAGACAATCAAATCATATGTATTAAACCTTTTAACGTACATCAAAAGCTATTCAATAACTCCTTGTAATCACAATCTGATCCATCTTATATACCAATGTGAAACCAATGAGACTTTTGTCATAGGTGAAACCGCAACTCAGTCTTTAATATGATCACCACACCAATTATACTCGATGACATAGATCAAGTGTGGAAGAGCAACATGAGAATTACATATATAGTGATCTTCACAACATATATTTTCAACTGGTCCAAATTTAACTTTATAGAGATCAACATATATACAAATATATCATGAGTTTAGACAAACCATCATACTTATATGCAGAAAAGAAATGTAGAACAACATAGCTATACAAAATCTACTCCCACTTAACCAAGACATTATCTACTGAAACAATATCCATACGAGCTACATGATCATGAAAGACCTTTAGTACTGTGCCTTCGGTAAAAGGATTTGCTAGCATGTTGTGTTCTAAGCTACCACTGTTTGGAAATCTTTCCTTAACAACAAGATACTTTATGTCAATATGCTTTGCCTTTGTCGAGCTCTGGTGTGATTGCAATACAATATTGCATAATTATATTGTTTTCACAATAAATTCTCAATGGCTTTGCTGTTGTAGTTCCAAGGACAATTTGATAAACTTTCCTCCTATTTGACCCAACTCTTGAATCAGGGCTTCGAATGGTTCGTTTAAGCTTGATTTTTACCCTAACATTCGATCATCAAATAAACACATTTAATGCAAAAACAAGCTCAAATTAAACTAAGTGAAATAATATATTTATTTCAAGTGCTATTAGTTGCTCACGTGACATTTTCTTGCCACATGTTGTGACACTAATCGTGGTAAGCGTGTGGAGAGTATGTGGATTCTTTAGAGAGGTGTCTTGAGTGTTGTAGTTGTAAATCCGTTTGTGGAAGTGTTGTTATAAAGGAATTAAATGTAGTAAAATGGAAACACAATCCTAAAGTAAATGTCACTCAAGATCCAACCCAAGTACGTATAAACTAAACCTTGACTTGTAATACAAGAAAGATATCTTCTGAAATCAAATTCACAAGCAAGTTTGTAAACAAAAATCATAGGAATATTGCCACAACATAGTAACTAGTATCTAAATATGTACATGCTTGAAAGTGATTTTGAAATTGTTATAATCAACTTTCATCATGTTTAAAACTACTCTAAAACACGCCTTTAATCACTAAAAAATAATCTAATATGTGATTTACAAATGTAATTTTCATTTCATCAAAATTAGTTGTGAATCATTGAAAGCATCTTTCATAATTATTTTAAAAATGATAAAAATGATTTTAATCATTTTAGACTCACTTCTGAAAATATCCTAAAATCGTCAAAATCACTTTTTTCATTTTTAAAATTGCACTAAAACATACTTTTTAATCACTCAAAATTAATTTAATATTAAATTTTACACTTTAGATGCAATTTCCATATCATCAAAATTAGTTTTGAAGGATTAAAACATATTGCATAATGATTCTGAAAAAAAAAAAAAAGTAATTTTAACCATTTGAAAATCACTCTCAAATATGTCCTAAATTAATAAGGATTTTCGAATAGAAGAGTAAAAAAACGGGAATAAACTAAAATAGATAAGTACTTTTATAATACAAATAGGTTGAAGTAAGCTCCAAATCACACTTCGAACTCTGGGTTATAGCTACAAAGTGAAAGTACAAGCTCGACCTAAGTTCAAGCACACTAAATCTAAGGCACTGTTTGAATTTGAGTAGAGTTGGTCACACACATTCAATAACCAATGCCATAGTCAATCCTTAGACTTGCTCATCGGATTAAGGTATAAACATTTAGCCTAATAGACCTAATTTTCTGCCACCATAATTTCACAAATTTTCCTTTGTTATAGATTGATTTAATTTTTGCATGGTTTATTAACCAATCAATAATTTCTAGTGGATGGAAATATCAAGATCCCAATTTTATGAACATATCGATGAAATTATTGACGTTGATGGAAACTTTGTGAAGCTTTAAAAAAATTGATGGAAATTATTACAGTTAATTAATGAAATTTTGACTGTGACTTACTTAGATTATAATTGACAATTTTAAATCACAATTTCTATAAAATAAGAAAACATTATTATAAATGTTTGTGAAAATGTGGATGCAAACACAAATTTTTTAAAAAGAAATGGAAAAATAATTACAAAATAATATAAAGTTTATGAATATTTTAGGATGAAAATGAAAATTTTGGATAATAAAAGAATCAAAACCCACATCAATTATATTCAATTTTGAGATGAAATGATGTAGAAATTTAATGCAAAAAATTTGAATGAGGTTAAAATAAATATATGTTCTTTTTTTGTGGTTTTTTTTCAAGTTTAATTTCTTTGAGAATGAAAATTTTGGATGGAAAATAAAGTTGAGAATGGTCAAAAGTTAGAAATTAGAAAAAAGTAGCACATTGATAAAGGTTCATCCTTTATCGAAAATGGTATTAGCGTGTGAAACTATACGAAAACTTGAACGAAAATAACATAGCTAATTTCTAAAAAGAATAAAAAATTTTCCTAAATATTCTTGAAATTTCGTCAAAATGAATGAAAAAAATGAAAAAAATAAAATTCTCCCCTACCGAAGTTTCGAGACCGATGAAAATTTTCTACCATGCAATGTCAGAGAGTGACTTTACATCATGGTCAGTAGCGGATGTTATGCTTTGAGGTGAAACAAGAGAAACTAGAAAGGTTCGAGAATCAACGTTGATTTGAAAACTCCTCATTTACCGACTAGCCAGTGAGCTTCTAAACCAAATCTTAAAAATCATTCTTGTCGATGTATCAAACATATTATGGGAAATCGATCAAGAATCATACATGTATAAATTCAGTGCACTTTTATATTGATTATATTCATACAAAAGTTTTAATTTTTGTGAATACATGATACCTCTCAAAAAGAGCTATTATTCATAATTTAATTTGGGTTCGTTATTAGATTTTATATGTTTATTTTTCTATTTTGTAGGTATCGAGCAACCAAGAAGTAGAATTGGCGATTTGGAGCCGATTGGGGTTAATTTGAAGTAATTTGGAGTTGATTTGAGCATTCGGGCTTCAAAGGAGTTGAAAAGACCAAAATGCCCCTATCCGAGCATCGCAGCACTTCGGAGTTAGAACATAGCTACCGTTGCAACGCCACATAACGCTCCAACCCAATGCTGTGCAACAAAATGCTCAGCATTGCAATGCTCTCCCAGAGCATTGCAACACTATGAACTTTGACGGACGGAGTGCGAAGCGCGAGCGTGAGATAGCGTTACCCCTAACATTGGACTTCTGCTTTGACGCTCCTCTTCAGCCGCTTTAGCGTTGCAATGCAATTTCTAGCATTGCGATACTGTCCTGATTTTCTATAAATATTCCTCTTCGGTTTTAGATCGAAATATGCTAAAAATTGTGTTGTTTTTCAATGGAGGTCGGGGAGAGGCCATGACTTCTTTCTTTTCCTTTATGTTTTCAGTATCCTTAGGTTAGTTTTTGTTTTATTTTCGGATTATGGACGTGTGTTGGAACGTATCTCGTTAGTTTGTCTATGAATCGAAGGGGTAATCCTTTCATTTAGTTCTTGAATCGAGCATTCTTGTAATTTGATGAGTTTTCTGTTAAAATTTGTGCTTTAAACTAGAATTGTGTTTTTCTTTAAATCTTGCATGATTTAGATTTGCTTTTGTGTGTTGGATTGACACCCTTGTCATGATCGCGTATCTTAGCTAGTAAATTCAAGCTCGAACATATCCTTGTAATCGTCCATGCTTTGAGTTTACCTTTATAGCATCGATTAGATGAGCATGCCTTGATGTATAGGATGACCTTGAATCTTTGCATTACATATTTAATCCAGATTTAAAGAATAAATTGATTATTTGAACATGACTTTTCCTGACAGTTAATCAACATAGTTGAATCTTGAATCTTAATGCATGTGTTTCTGGTTCTTTATGGCCGCTAAGGATCCAACTGCATCTAGGAGCATGCAGGTTAGTTAGGCACAGTCTTTCCAGCCTTAATTATGAATTAGAATGCTTGATTGGTTTGGAATTAATTGATTGTCGGCCTTTATAAAGATTAGTTAATTCGCATCAACTGGGTAGCTATGCATGCATAATTCGATGACATGATATTTTGGCAGAAACAATGATTTAAATTACATTGAATGGCTACTTGATCAGAGAACTAGATGAATCCATTACCGTTTCATATATCCCTTGCAATTTCCTTTTCTTGCATTCTTTCAATTTTAAATCCAAAAACCAAAACCCTGTTTTTATTGTGTTTCCACGGTCAAATCTAACCCAAGAAAAATTAATTCTTTGCTTCTCTGTGGTTCGACCCCGATCTTACCGCTTTACTGCATTTGTGGTACAAGTCTTGGATTGATGATTTTACAAATTTTCTTTTGTCTCGGGAGTCGAATCAACGACATCGATTTCTTGAGGCGAACAACAAAAATGGCGCCGTTGTCGGAGAGGCAAGCCAATTAATATCTTTTAATTAGAATTGACTATTGAACTCTAAAAACCCAAAAACATATATATATATATTTTTCTTTTCTCGTGTCTACTTATTTTTCAGTGGTAGAAAATGTGAACATTTATGAGCTTCAAGTGAGATATGCGGAACAACAGGAAAAACGAGAGATAAGAGAGATTTGTGAACTTAGAAACCAAATATATGAACTAACCTAAAAGAGATTCGTGACCTTAGAAATCACATATCTGAACTAACCTCTTTTGTTCAAGTTATGGCTAATACGTAAATACAGAATTTGTGTGGTCCTGAGTGCGAATATTATCCTCCTTGGGAGTTGCCTAGCCAAACGCCGTTATCGATGCCATATTTGTCTGCCCGTCCATGTATTTCTTTAGAGGATATAGTTAGGGAACTTTCTAATCGCTTTAGTGAGTTGGTATAGGAGTGCCCCTACGATTATTAAGAACCCATCAGTTTCCAGCAGGATGGCTTCTATTTCGAACATGAGGTTAGAGTTGAGCTTCAGAGTATAGGTGACCACATTGCTCAGATAACTAAATCAGTTAGGAATTTGGAGGAGTTTTGGGAATCATCATCTTCTGAGGATGCCGAGCTGAGTGGAGATACTTGCATCGATGATTTTAAAAAGCAGCTGGTTCCTTGAATTTTTGACAAAGGTAAGACGTTGGATTTCTTAATGTATGAACGTGTTAATGATTTTTCTGAGTGTGCAAAAAATCATTCAGAGCCGTCTTATGTCTGTGGCACTGAGGCCAACCTTGTTAGCGAATACACGTGGACTGATTCAGATGACGATGTTTATCCTCTTCCATGTCAAGAACAAGTTTGTGAGGCTAAATATGAGTATGGGCTTTATTTGGAAGAATCTCAGGTAAAAGAGTCCTCTTAAGCCTCGTCCTGTTCTTTGTCCTGCTATATCTTATTTTAGAATTTTGCTCACCTTTACCTCACGAGTCGGTCGAGTCTATTGAGTCAGAGTCTTTATTTTCAGTTGAACAAGTCTTTGAATCTTTTCTTTTATTTCCTTTTATAAAAATTAAAAATTTCAAATTCGACCCGTCTGGTTCTTTTCAAAAGATGGGAACACTTATGACTTTACTTGGTCATATCGACTCATCCAAGAAAGGACTAGAGAAATATGAGAATTTCTTTGTGCCTTGATAGGGGGTAGGTCGCATCGAGCAACCAACGTTCAAATTTGCGCTTTCTGGAGGTAGCCAGGTTTTAAATTTTTTTTCTTCCTTTTCTTTTATTTTAGGTAGATTTTTAATTGAAGAAAAATTGGAAATAGGGCAAAGTGTCACGACGCTGCGCGACAGAACAACGGTATAACGCTATCCTACAACGCCTCTCTTCATTTTCTTCTTCAATTTTCTCTTAAACTCGAGCCTCCCTCCTCTCTTGATTTCCTTCATTATTTTTCATCTTAAACATGTTTTCCCCTTTATTTCTTCCAAATCCTCAAGTTTCACCAAGATTGGTAGTCCATTTTCGTGGGGTTTTCTCCAATTTTCAACAACTAACGAGTTTTCTAGCGTTTTTGGATTTCTCCGCTTCAAGGAAAGTTTTTTTCCATTCATTTTTTTTATTATTGCATATATTTGTCAAATGGTGGGAGATTTTTTTTTTATTTCACATGAGTTCTTGCTTCTTTTTTTTTGTGTGAATGGATTGGAAGATTTGGATATGTTAAAATTGAATATATGAATGAAATTATTGGATTTTTCTATGTGCAGTGATTTTTTGTGTGTTAGTGAGAGTTTGGGAGTGGTTTTTGGATAAGAGTTGAGAAGGGGTTGTGAGAGTTCGCCTAGGAACCAAATTTTACGAGCTTACCATTTTTGGAAATCTTTATCATGGGTCTTAGGAGAGTAGGAAGAAGAGAAGCTAGTTCCAATAGGGATGGACACAACCTTGAGCCAGTTCTCGAGCATCCTAGGTTTAGTTCTTAAGAAGCCCTAGATAGATACCACTACATAGGTTGTTCCCCTTGTTAGGGAGTTCTATGCTAATGTTGACGAGGGTAGGGATTTCTCATTAGTTAGACGCATTAGGGTCCCTTTTTCATTGGCTCGCATCAATGAAGTCTACAGGTTACGTGAGTTCAACGATGAGTACAGTGGATTCTGCTCCCAGAAGTTCCCAGAGGAGGTTATTGGAGCCTTGTA
This sequence comes from Benincasa hispida, assembly GCF_009727055.1. Classification (NCBI taxonomy): domain Eukaryota; kingdom Viridiplantae; phylum Streptophyta; class Magnoliopsida; order Cucurbitales; family Cucurbitaceae; genus Benincasa; species Benincasa hispida. The sequence continues at coordinate 70,085,658 of NC_052360.1, read as the reverse complement.
TGGTCTTGGAGTTGAGTGGATCAGGTCCAGAGGAGTTTCAATGAGGTTCAGGAGTACGGATATGTCTGTCTCTGGCCAGATCTGGCATGCATTCGTGTGTTCTAGGCTGATGTTAGTGGTCCGCCTCATTGATGTCACCAAGGACCGGGCCAAACTCTTGTATTGTCTTGTTTAGGGGATGTCCATCAATGTTGGACGAGTCATTAGGGATTTTGTCCGCCGTTGTGGGCATTTTTCCACCACCGTTAGTTTAGAGCACTCGTGCTTGATCACAGAGCTATGCCGGAGGTATAGGGTGGAAATTCCTGATGACAAGGAGAGGATGGGATGTTGGGCTCTCATTTGCAGGGCTTCAATTTCCGCCTTCCATGGGCGTGGAGTAGATCAGCCAGATGATGACAAGGATGATGGAGAGGTTGAGCAGATTCCAGCGGCAGAGCAGCTTCCTGATGCTGGTCTCGAGTTCCAATATGAGATTCCAGTGGCAAGGGAGTTTCACGGGGAGGAGGCGCTCAGGGTGGCTATTGAGTCAAGTCGCGAGGCTGGACATCGGGCGAGGTGAATGGAAAGGACGTTGAACTTCATTTATGTCGAAAATCACCTCTATTACGATAGCATCAGGTTTTAAAGCGGTCTTCAGAGAGACCCGGACTCTCTAGATTCCGACTGAGGCTAGTCTTTTCTTTCCCACATGTGCCCTCAGTTTTATCTTTTCTTTTCTTTTCTTTTTTTTTTTTTTTTTTTTTGTCATCTTTCTTTCTTTTTAGTTTTGTTAACTTTTTATTTGTTTTGTGGGTTTTCTTTTATAGTTATTCTTTTATTGTGCTCTTTTTGTAGGCCTCTCTAGAGCCTAATCGAGAGAGGAGGAGATGCCCGATCACACCATCTCGTGCATGATATTGTTATCAGGGGAGGTTTTCTATTCTCTTGCTTTTATTCTTTTTTAACTTACTTGAGATACATTAGGGATAATGTATTATTTTAAGTTGGGGGTGGGTACTTGTTGGGTAGTTTTTATTTAGCTTGGGGTTCTTGAGCGTTATGCTCAGACAATGCTTGTGTGCTTTGATTTCCTTGCTTGCTGTTTGCTCTGTCGTTATCATGATAGTTTATGACGCATTCCTTCTGTAATGGAATTTGCATGAAAGAACTTTAGGACAATATGATCATGAATTTAGCCCAATTTAGAAAAATTTTCTTGTCTCTCATGCATCTTTAAGTCATTGTTTTGCGAAATTAAAGCCTTGCATGCTTAGAATTGGGTTATCTGGTTTGTATTTTTGTTGTCACCTTGAAAGGTCCACCTTTGACTTAGGAGTAACCCTACTTGTTGTAGAGCAAAACTAGACAAAGTGGATAAAACAGGACCTACTATGAATAAAAAAAAGAAAAAAAAAAGAAAGAAAAGAAAATTAATTGCAATTCTGAAAAAAATATAAAAAATGCATATAAAAAAGGAGGCATTTGTGGACGTGTCTGCAAAAAAAAAAAAAAAAAAAAATAGTGTTTGTGTGTGCATGGATAGAGGTGAAAAGAGCTACCTCCGCCATGTCTAGTTAGGGCCGCGAGAAAAGAGTGATAGGTTCCCGACGGTTGGGTGTGAAAGCTAGCCCTCTAGGTAAAATAAATGCCCTTTATGTTTCGTGTATGTGAGTTTAGGCACCTTTGTCTTAGCATTGTCCTTTTTTTTTTTTTTTTTGTAAGTGTGGTATGTCTGAGGTTGATAACCGAACCATTATAGGGGAAAACGGGATGAGGACTTTTTATAACTTTTCTAGGCTATGCAAGCTTAACTAGCAAAACGCTAGGCTCACTCATGTGTAAATAGATTGAGAATCATTCTTAAACTTGTGCTTTATTGATTGATCATATTTGATTTTCGTTCTTCATTTCAAATTTCATTCAATTTGACTGTTGAGACCGGAGTAACAACATTGCGAATTAAGCTAGCATGTCTTTGATTGTTTTGTATGTTATTTGATTGTTTGTTTCTACCTTGCTCGGGATGAGCAAGAATTAAGTTGAGGGTGTTTGACAGCTCTAAAAAAGAGCTATTATTCCTAGCTTAATTCGGGCACGTTATTGGATTTTATGTGTTTATTTTCTTATTTTGTAGGTATCGAGTAACTAAGAGGTAGAATTGGCGATTGGAGCCGATCAGAGTTAATTTGAGCATCCGGGCGTTAAAGAAGTTGAAAAGACCAAAATGCCCCTACCCAAGCGTTGCAATGCTCCAGAGTTAGAACATCGCCATCGTTGCAACGCCACTTAATGCACCAACCCAATGTTGTGCTATTGGATGCTCAACGTTGCAACATTACAAACTTTGACAAATGGAGTGTGAAGCGCACACGCAAGATAACGTTACCCCTAGAGTTGGACTTTTGCTTTGACCCTCCCCTTTAGCCGTTTTAGCGTTGCAATGCTATTTCTAGCATTGCGATGCTGTCTTGATTTTCTATAAATATTCCTCATTGGTTTTAGGTCAAAATATGTTGAAAAATTATGTTGTTTTTCAATTGAGGTCGAGGAGAGGCCATGACTTCTTCCTTTTCCTTTATATTTTCAGTATCCTTAGGTTAGTTTTTTTTTTTTCCGATTATGGACGTGTGTTGGAATGTATCTCGTTGGTTTGTTTATAAATCGAAGAGGTAATCCTTTCATTTAGTTTTTGGATCGAGCATTCTTGTATTTTGATGAGTTTTCTGTTAAACTTTGTGCTTTAAATTAGAATTGTGTTTTTCCTTTAAATCTTGCATGATTTAGATTTTCTTTTGTCTGTTGGATTGACGCCCCTATCATGATCGCATATCTTAGCTAGTAAATTCAAGCTCCCACGTATCCTTGTAATCATCCATGCTTTGAGTTTACCCTTATAGCATCGATTAGATGAGCATGCCTTGATGTATAGGCTGACCTTGAGTCTTTGCATCGCATATTTAATCCAAATTTAATGAATAAATTGATTACTTGACTATGGTTTTTCCTGATAGTTAATCAACATACTTGAATCCTGAATTTTAATGCATGTGTCTTTGGTTCTTTATGGCCGTTAAGGACCCAATTGCATCTAGGAGCATGTAGGTTAGTTAGAGCACGGTCTTTTCGGCCTTAATTACGAATTAGGATGCTTGATTGGTTTCGAATTAATTGATTGTCGGCCTTTGTAGAGATTAGTTAATTCGCATCAACTGGGTAGCTATGCATGCATAATTTGATAACATGATATTTTGGCGTAAACCAATGATTTGAATTTCATTGAATGACTACTTGATCCAAGAACTAGATGAATCCATTACCGTTTCATATATCCTTTGCAATTTCCTTTTCTTGTATGTTTTCAATTTTAGATGAAAAAACCAAAACCCCGTTTTTACTTATTTTCCATAGTCAAATCTAACCCAAAAAGAAATTAATTCTTCGCTTCTCTGTGGTTCGACCCTGATCTTACCGCTTTACTGCATTTGTGGTACACATCTTGTGTGAATATATTATCTTTGCTCGGGCCGAGGGCGTGTACAATGACGCCTTCCCAGTTCCCAAACAATACACAAAAATGTATCGATTAACATATAGGGGCTGTTTGGAGTGCTAAATTGAGATAGGATGTCTGGAATTTATATATCTGTGGAGTTCATATATTTGTGATGTTCATATGTCTGTGTTTGAGGTGCAAAGTTATCTGATCTGAGTTCATATGTCTGTGTTTTGGAAGTTAAGTTCATATGTATGGAATATCTGATGCAGTGTTTTGAACTCTAAATAATATGCTTATATAACTACTATTTTTGTTTTGAAACTTTTTTATTCAATAATTCTACCCATCTTTGTTTCAATAAAATTTAGATTGCAATTTTTTTCTTTTAATTTTTAAAACTTTTCTTCTTTCTTTCTTTCTTTCTTCCTTAGGTAATGAGCAACAATTAACCCTTTACATTTATTGCTTTCATGGTTAAATAAAATTAGAAACCAAAGAGAAAGCAAAACTTTTGATTTCTAATTTTTCTCAATGAATTTCATTATCAACTTTTTCTTTTTCTTCTTCTTCCGATTGTTGCTCTATATTTTTACCCTGGCATGATTTTTTTAGCTAAATCTCCTCCATCATCTTAGCAGCCAATGGAATGTCACCACATTTCTTCAACAATTTCACTTTCAATCTCTTAATTTGGAGGATCATCAGAGAATGAATCTCTATTATTTGATAATTCTTGCTGGAAAATGTTCCATGAAAAACATCTTCATTTTATGGTTTCTTTTTTGGTATATATTACTATTTTTCAACTACATACATATTTTTCATCTAAATGTTCTTAACATTTATTTGATTTGTGAATTCAATTAAATAAAAATATTTTGTTTAACAAATTTTCACATATAAATATTACACTTATTGTAGACAAAATACTATTTTTATATAATCAACATCCCTAAACATACTTTAACAATCATTAGTCTTATAATAGTCGAAAGTGGTTGTCAAAGTTGATTATTGAAGATGATTTTCGCTGGAGTTTATAGTTGGAAGTGGTTGTCGGAGTCTGAAAGAGTTGGTCGTCGAAATTTATCATCAGAGGTGGTTTTCAAAGCCTGGAGTTGGTCGAGCGAAGGTGGTCTTCAAAATAGATCATTGAAGATAATTTTTACTGGATTTTGTAGTCGGAGGTAGCTGTCGAAACTCGAAGTTAGTTGCATCAAGTTAGTATTAGAGATGGCTATCGAAGTTTGTCGTCAGAGGTGGTTGTCAAAATCCCAAGTTGTTCGTCAGAATTTCTGGCTCAAAGGTTGTCATTGAAGGTTATTTTCATCGAAGTTTATAGTCGGAGGTGGTTGTTAAAGCCTATGAAGGTGGTTGTCGGAGTTGGTCATCGGAATTTGTTGTCAAAGTCTAAAATTTGTTGGCAGAGTTGGTAGCGCGAAGGTAGTCGTCAGAGTTGGGTTATTGGAGGTGGTTATTGGAGCTCGAAATTGCTTGTCAGAGTTGGTTGCGCAAAAGTTTCGGAGCCCAGAGTTGGTCACTGGAGTTTGTCATCGGAGGTGGTTATCGAAGCCCGGAGTTGGTCCTTTGGAAGTGGTTGTTGGAGCTTGGATTTTATCATTGGAGTTGTCATCAGAGGTGGTTGTCGGAACCTAGAGTTGGTCGGAGTTATCATCAGACGTAGTTGTTGGAGCCAGGAGTTAGTTCCTGGAGTGTGACAGTGGTCGATGGATGAAGCCAATGAAGACATTAGAAGAATGGAGAGTTAGGATGAGTTGGGGTGAGTTGATAAAATATACCAACTCAATTCTACCAACATTTAAAGTTGGTGGACCAAAAATAAATTGATATATTATACCAACTCAACTCAACTCAGATTGGTGAGCCAAATACCCCCATAATGTATTATTATCCAAACCCGAAGACAGTTAAGGCAAGTAGACATATGGAAATAAACAGTGTAATATATAAAAAATATTTATGGATTATATAAAATAAAAAATTCTCTTTTGATTTTTATGACACACGACAACCGTTCATTAGATGCTATTTAGATTCAGAGATGAGTACAACCCAGACTTCATCCAAGTATTTTTATTATTTGTATGTAATGAAATATATTTATAGCTAGGTGTAGTAACGAAATGCCAAGTGAAGGGACACATGTAAATATAATAAATCAATATATACACTCAGATGTATTAATACTATACTGTTATAAATATGTTAAATTAGGTGTACTGTAGATGCCCATTATTAGTGTCAATTGGCCATATGTCACTTATCCATTACCCCATGTGTTGTCCATGTGTCTCAAGATTACAAACTATTAATGTTCATGTAATCCATCTCCTACTTACCAAATTGTCTATAGATAGTGGCATATGGTGGGTTTTGAAAGACACACACATATTGGTGATCAATCCAAAAAGATTGGAGAAAGTGGAGAAATCCATTCTCTAGTATTTTATTTACTTTTTGTTATTTTATATATTTATATATTATATTATATTAATTTTATTATATTATATTTTCTCCACATCTGTAAGCTCTACCTAGTATAAAAAGTGTAAAGTGCTGGAGAAAATTATTAACTAGTAAAATCATGGGATTAAGTTTAGGGAAAAAGTGTTGTGGACAAGTTGTAAGGAGAAAACTGGAAGCATAGTGGGTTGAAGTCAGAAATTTGGCTAAGCATGTAAACTATGCTATGAAGGTAAGAGTTGAATCTATAACATAGTAAAAAGGGAAATATTGACTAAGTGCTAGTAAGGGATTCAACTCATAGCATAGGTCATAGCATAATCAAATGAGTAAATTCATAGCATAGCATTACAGCATAAACTCTTGATTATAATCAAGTGAATTAATTTTGAACCATTTAAAATTAATTTGGACCTATGTTTACATGTAACTCTTGATTATAGATTTTAATCTATCTCATTAAAAACACAACACTTATATTTTAATGCTTTGTTAAAACTTATAAATTTGTATTTAATGGCATTGATTAAATACAACAATTATATTTATCTAGGTAATGACATGCTCAATGCATATTCCATTTTCATTTGATAAATATAGCACCTATATTAATCATACATGAAAATCAAGCATTCACATATATCATTCCACCATTCATTATAATAATTATAACATAGCATGATGCATGAATATGCTTAATGTGATTATATATCCTTATAACATAACACTTATATTATGATGCATGAGCATGCAAATTTAATCATGCATCCATAAAATATAATCCTTATATTAAATTATGATGCATGAACATGTTTATCCTAAGGTGGGAAATTTTGAATCTATATGACATATGATATGTAATATGTATTCAAACATTAATATAAACATACATCCAATGCACAATTAAATTAATTTAAACAACAAAAATTGGATCAATTTTGGCACCCTAATGCAAAAGTAATTAATTAAATTAAATAACTATTATATCAATTTAATTTTTAATACTAATTAAATACATAAGGAATTAGGTAAAAAAACCACTTCAGCAGCTTCGTCCTCCCCTGTGTGCCACCACGGTCCCATCAAAGTTCGCAGCGTCACAACGCCAAGAGGTAGTGTCACGACGCTACAACTTCCTCGCATTGCGCCTCGCCTTTCAGCGTCGCGATGTTGTTGCAATGCTGAAAGGTAGAATGCCTCTGTTTTACACGTTTTCTGCTCCGAAATTGCCTCGAATACCTCCGTTTCTCCCGATCTCTTCAGCAACACTTGCCCTTTCGATCGACATGGACTTACAGACTCGAAGCAAGAATTAAAATGCCCCAAAAAAATACAATGAGCCCTTACATTTTAATCATATTAAAAGTAATCTAAATGCCAAAATTAAAAACATCGAATCTTGCAAACCTTCATTCAAAATGCAGATTTAAAACCTACCTCTAAACTGATTTTTGAGGATGTATTTGCACACTTAAGGTATAACCAAGATAGGACATCATGCTACGAGAAGGAAACGAGGGCTAAGAATGGGAAGATAAAGGGGAGTTGGACGCATGGGAGTGAACCTATGCGCCCAAGGTAAGTGCCTATGCGTTGATTTGATGGTTGGTTTGCAAGGTGAAGTTTTGGTTAATCTAAGTAGGAGGTGGAAGACAGAGATGCAAAGTTGAGCATGCAAACAAAAGATGGCCATTTCAGGGGGGGGGGGGTGGCAGAGCATGTGTTGGACATGGTTAAGTGATGGCACAACATGCTTACATGCAAGTACGTGATGGCAAGAGCTATGTGTTGGCTATGTTGGGAATGTCCTAGAATTCGCAATTTGTGTTAAACATTCTATTTATTGATAAAATACTATTGAGTATTTTATTCAATAAAGTTGTTGATTTTGCATTCTATTATGAAAATCCAATAACACTATTGAGTATGTATGAACACTTTAACTTTATGTGGTGACATAAACATGATCAAGTTAATGGTAAATAGCCTAAATGGTTTATTAATATATGGATGAAATTGGGTATCTCAACCTCGTAACACTATTGGATGCGACACATCTTGTATAGGTAATACAAATAATGTGATCCATAGATCATTCACGTAGAGACATGTGAGTGGGGGCATCCTATGCAATGAGTTTGCATATAGAATGGACCACGAAATAGTCACTTTTCTTTATAATGACCGTTTACTGTTAAAACTGACTATTTAATTTTAAATAACATAGGATAACTCAGTCTTAATCCTGAGCTAGCTATGAACTCCTGTTTATTCGAGATTATCCTTTGATTTGCATGGGTGAGAGTAGTCCGATAGCACTGCTCAATAAGCCTTCCATTTTGGGGATAAGCTCGGATGAATAGCTGGGGACATAGTCCTGCAAGATGGAATTCATTCCTACCCCTTTTAGGGTTAGCAGATAGGTTGTTCTCTTAAGTACTGATTCTAGGTCTTGAACAATCGAGCCCACACCTTTTTATGATAGAGAAAGGACTTGATTCATAAGTATTATGAATCAAATTGCTCAATAGAGGTTCAGTGGGAACTTAAGGAACGAGATGTATTCATAGGGGTAAAATGGTAATCTTGACCCAGCTATAATTACGAACGACTTGTGAAGGATCGACTTACTGAATATAGTTTATATGGACATAAATATATCTACAGTGAGGAGAGTGTACCTATCGAGCTATAGTGGTGTGTCTTGTTAATTCGGAATAGTAATTAATTCAATTAAAGAGTTTTAACGAATTAATTACAAATCGTTGGAGCTCATGAACTGTAGGTTCATTAGGCCCCTCTACTAGCTCATTAAATTGGAACAACAAATTGAGTATTGATATATGAATTTAGGGTTTTCGATTGATTGTATATGATACAATTATAAACGTTTAATTTAATTGAAATTAAATGAAATTGGAAAATCAATTAATATTTAAATTATGATTTAAATATAAAATGGATTTATTGGTGATATTGTATTAATTTAATATTTAGATTAAAAATTACTTTTATCTAATTAATTATTTTGAATTAATTTTATAAAACTAATTTAAAAATTAATATTTTTTTAAAAACATTTTTAGTTAGTGGTTTATTCCATATTTTGGGAAAAATCCACTAACTATATTGGAGAATCACCAAATTCCATTGCTAATCTTCAAACTGGAGCTACCCAATATGCAACCTGATAAAGTTGCATGGTTTTTACCTATATAAAGAAGCTCCATGCATGAAGACCAGCGATAGATTGAAAAAAGAGAAAAAGTTCTACATTGATAACCCTGCTCTCGTTCTTCATCAATTCAATTTGATTCAAGTGTTTCCACCATACATTCCAGCTTGAGCATAATAGAGAAGATCTCAGTGGTAGTCCTCTTAGTGATTCAAGTGAGATCTTAGTGTTTTTCCAGCTGATTTTGTGGAGGAATCTTCAAAGGTAACATGTGTTTCAAACCCTCTTGAATTTCATATGTACAACATGCTTAAAATTCAAATTAAATGTAGTTTAAGTGCTTATTGATTCTGTAGTCTTCCACTGCGTGATATATCAATCCTTCAGGCTCAATCTGGGAAGGAGACCTATAAATACCTTTGGAGGATCTCATTTCATTTCACAACTAAAAAATCCTCCAAAAAGACTCAAAAGGGAGGTTATTGGAGAAAGTTGGGAAGGACCAAGCATTGAAGAAGCCATCCTTGCATTAAAGAAGTGTTGGGTTTTATGTCCTAAAACTCGTGGTTTGTAAACATTAGAACTTATTTTGAGAATTCAATAAAGTTGTTGTTGAATATATTGTTTTTTTAGAAATCCAATAAACCTAAGTCCCTTGGCTATTATATGAGTACTTGAACTTTATGTGGAGACATACAAGGTGATCAGGTTCGAGTAAATAGTCAAAATGATCTATAGTATATGAATAAGTTTAGGTACCTTATTCTGGTAACACTATTAGATGTGGCCTACTCTGTAGTTGTTATAAAGTGTTGTAAAGTGCTACATACGAAGTGATTCTAATTCGTGCATGTTGAGACATGAGAAGTGGGGTGTCCATGGCAAATGAGTTGGTGGCAGACTCGGACCATGAAAACCTGTCAGTCTTACATTTATACGCTGTTTACTATTTAAGACTGGACGATTTCAAGCGATGACCTAGGTAACTTAACCATTAATCCTGAGCTAACTATAACTCCTGTTGTTCGGGATTATCCTTTATCTGCAAATAGTGAGAAGTAGACCAAATTGCCTCTACTCAATCAAGCTTACATTTTTGGATAGACGGATGCATAGTGGGAAATATAGGTGCAAGAGGGAATTCACTCTACTAACCGTTAGGTTAGTAGAGAAGTTATTCCCTTCAAGTGCTGATTCGTGGGTATTGAACAAGAGGCCTCACCCTCTCATTCCTGAGAGAGATTAATTTGTTTGATTGGATCACAATCAATTTTCATTAGGAATCAGTGGAACTTAAGGAACAAGAGGTAATTTTGGGGATAAAACAAAATATTCAACTCAAATCGTTATTACGACCAAATCCTGTGAAGGGTTAACCTTACTAATTATGGTTATTATCGAGTAGAATAATATATCTACCAGTGAGGGAGTTCAACTATGGCTATAGTGGGAATCCCATTAGTTAAGAATGAGGTTAGATCGGTCTAATGAGTTTAGCTGATTATCTAGATCGTTGGAGCCATTGAATCTGTGGTTCGCGAAGTCCCTATACCTTAAATAGTAAACTTTAGGAATAGCTTGAGAAATTAATTTGAAACGTTCAAATTAAATAGAACAAGAGAATAAATATTTAAATATGATTTAATAAAGATGATTATTGTGTAAAAATTAATTTAATATTTGATATTAAATTAATTAATTTTTAAATTAATTTATGAAATTAATTTAAGAAAATCCATTTTTAAATTAAAATTATTTTTGTTTTAAAATGGAAAATGGAAAAAACGTTTTGCATGGCACAAAGTGGAAAAAGTTTTTTTTCCCATTATCATCATCTTTATGCTCACACACAAACCATGATCTTCTCTACCTTGATTCTATAAGCATGAGTTGCAAGCCATGCACTCCATCTCTTTGCCTGTTCATCTTGATATATAAAGAAGATTGGAGTTATTAGAGAAGAAGATGAATACATAATTTTGAGAGAAAAATCGTGGTGAAGAAGAAGCTATCTTCTTCAACTTGCTACTGTGAGCTTCCCTTGTTTCTTCACATCTACAAGCTATTCTTGAGTCCCACAACTCTGCCTAAAGCTCCAAGAGCATAGTAGGGAAGGCTTTGAGGTGGTTCACGTTGATATCAAGTGAAGACAACAGCTAAACAGACGATTTTCTTGAAGAGTTCTTCAAAGGTATGTTTTGAAAACCCATTTTTATGAACAACATGCTTTAGTTTTTGCCAAAATTAGTGAATTGGAATGCTTGATACTTCCGCTGCATGTTGTTTAACTCTAACAGGAAGATCATCTATGCGTTGAGTAGGAGCTGCTTTGCACCCAACATCAAGGTGTCCAAGTTACCTTGCACCCAACTGTGTTGTGGAGGCAAGACCTTGAGCCCACAACTGTTATTTTCCATCCAGAGGCTTAAGATTCAGATGGAGTTAGGAGACCGAGGAACTTAGAAACCAACTGGAGAATGGTGAGTGGTTTTACTTTCGATGTATTGGTGAACTTATATGTTTATATGGTTATATATATATATATATATGTATGTATGTATACAAGTATGGTTTGGAAGTTCGTGGCATGATCACAAAGTATGTTTTCTTCTTGTGATTTTCTGATACTTTGATTGTTTTCTAAAATTGTGTTGATGCATGTATTTGATTGGAAACTAGAACTATACCCGAGAATTTTGTTAGTATATCTCATGGACGTCTGGAGAAACATTGATGATCATGCCAACATCATCTCAGTTACCAGACTGAGGTAATTCATACTTTAGTGTGATCCTGTGATTGATTGTCTATGGAAATGTTTTCCAAAATGTATTTCAAAAACCAAATCTATTTTCATACAGAACATACCACTTACCGAGCTTTTCCAACTCATGTTTTACAAATATTTTTTGTTTCCCCCATAGGTAATAGGAGGAGGATGTGTCGGAGTGCCACTAGAAGATAGAGTCTGTTGGCAGAGTGATTTCTAGATCATTATGTCCTAGGGGTTAGGTTAGAAATTGAAATATGATTATACATGGTTTGTAACCATGACCTTGTGTGAACATTAATATTCAAATGAAATATGTTCTTTTAAAAACATTTTTGGTTTAAGTTGTGGTGGGTAAGAACAAGGTAGTGGACAATAGATGTTATAAAAGGGTAATGTCGTTGTCTTCACACCTTCTCCTGGGCGAAAGGGTTAAGCTCAGAGGGGGTGTGACAATATCCATATTCTCGTTGTGCACCATTGTGCTCCTCAAATTCACAACACGTTATCAGCACGAGTTTCTATCATTTTTCTCACTAAAGGTAGGTCCTAAAGGTATGTTGGTTTTTCCCTCTTTGTTATAATTAATAAATTTAACATTATTTTTCATATTTAATATCTATTAAATTTTTAATATAAATACAATATATTATGATAGTGCTGCCATGACAAATCTCACAAAATTAGAATTTGACGCCCTTGATATTAACGATAGTAATTATTTTTCATGAGTACTTGATGTCAAAATCCACTTGGATGCTATGAATCTTAGAGAGACTATTAAAAAAGGAAATACGACATCCAGTCATGACAAAGAAAAAGTCATGATTTTCCTTTGTCATCATCCCCATGAGGGATTAAAAATGAAGTATCTTACAATAAAAGATCCCCGTATCTTATGAAAAAATCTGAAAGAGGGGTATGATCATACAAAACAATTATTTTTCCTAAAGCTCATTATGAGTGGATGCACTTGAGGCTACAAGATTTCAAATCAGTAAGTGATTACAACTCTGCATTATTTAAAATCAGTTCGAAAATGTTGTCATGCGGAGAGGAAATTACTGATGTTGATATATTAGAGAAGACATTTTTTACATTTGATGTCTTAAATATGCTCCTACAATAGCAATATCGAGAGAAAGCTTTTAAACAATATTCTGAACTAATTTCATGTCTTTCCATGGTCGAACAAAATAATTGTAGGATTATATCAACAGTAGTGGAAGCACAAAGATCATCTAAGAATTCAAATTCACTAATTTTGGCATAATATAAAGCATACTTCTGCAGAAAAATGGGTTTCAAGACATACTTCTTGTAGAACTTCTTCAAAGCTTATTCTCTAGCTACATTCTTCTCCATATCTTGTTGTAGATCACCTCAAGATCTTCTCCACTATTCTCTTGGTGCTCTAGATTGAGTTGTGGGACTTAAAACAAGCTTGAATCAAGGGATGAAGAAGAAAAGCTCACTATAGTAACCTATGTTGAAGAACCTTTCTTCAAACCGAATTTTCTCTAAAAATTATGTAGATTACATGCCCGATTTTCACTCCAATCTTCTCATTATATTGCAGATCAACATACAAAGAAAAGAGCTGCATGAGTTGCAGCTCATGCTTGGAGAAGACAAGGCAAATAGTTGCTTTATGTGTGAGCTACTTCAAAGATGGATAATGGAAAAAACCTTTTTTCCATTTTGTGTTTTTGTTTTCTTTTCCTTTTTCAATTTTATCTAAAAATCAAAATTTGATTTAAAAAATCTATTTGATTTTAAAAATGAAAAATTAATTAATTTCATAAATTAATTATTAAATAAAACTTAATTAATTTAATATCAAAT
>NC_052360.1:69986188-70071881 GCF_009727055.1 Benincasa hispida | reverse complement strand
ATTAAATCTAATTATTTAAACACATTCATCTCTTATATATTAAAATCATATTTAAATAAATTATAATTCTCCTATTCCGTTTAATTTCTAAAAATTAAACATAATTATATCCATAATAATCACTAAATTCTCTGAATTCTAATTTGAACGTTTCAAATAACTTATCACGCTATATCTTAGAGCTAGTCCGTTACGAGTTAGTAGGGAGACCTCGCCAGGACCGTCAGATCATGGGCTCCAACGATCCGAGATTCAATTAGCTAAACTCATTAGACCAAATTAATCTCCATGCGGTTAACTAATGGGTACTCCACTAAGCTCATAGTTCACTCCCCTCACTTGTAGATGATACTATCGTCCACAGTTTGATTTACCATAATCAGCAAGTCGACCCTTCACAGGTTGTCGTAATAACGACTTGGGACTTCAAATATCTGTTTTAACCCCTGAGATTATGTCTATATTCCTCAAGTCCTTATATTCTCTATAACAATTGGTTTGTGATCAATCACCAACAAACTCTCTCAGCCCAGTGAGAGGGGTGGGGCCCGCTTGTGTGTGCGTCCAGAGACTGTAGACACCTAGTCAAAGTATTGGATGCCTAAAGAGAAAAATTTTATAATGGAAGCTATTCTACGCTTAAATCAGGCACAAGCTTTTAGTTACATCGTGATGCATGTGGCCACTACTAGTAGTTCTGCTCCGATCTCTAATTGATCCTCATCTTGTGTTTTCGCCCTGAATATTAGGCTGTGTGAGCTTAAATGGCTCATCTGTCATTGGAGTATCTAGCGTCTGTGCTTGATGGGTAAAAATCTCGACTACTTGGCAAATACATCAAGGGATATGTCCTGAAAAGGTGACACATAAAAAGTTCATAGTTTTAGTGTCAGGATTAAGAAGTGACGCGATATTACTCTTTAAGTTTCTAGTCCTCGAGTGAATTTCTGCTCCTAATCGTGTACAGAATACGATATAATACCAAATCAGTATTGTTTCTCATTGAAATGCAAGTAAGAGATAGAACTTCTATTTCAGCTCTGAAAGTTGCATTGAATTTTATTGAGTACAAAATGATATCATATTGATACACCTGAGGAGAGCCTGTTCCAAGCTTCTCATGCATGTCTAATAATTAGCAGTCGTCACAAAGTTAATAATGTAATAGGGATCGAAGCAATTATCGAGATTGAAGAGAAGGATGTCAGCAGCTTTACAGACGTCTTTGTCAAACAGGGAACATCTACTTTAATAGAGTATATTTTTCCTGCACGCCATTTGCATGAGCAATTTTGCCATGGTTGACCCAAGGAGTAAATGGATTAACATAACGTAAATATACTATGCATTCATGTTGACATTATAGACCATGCATTTATTCGGTTTCGTGTCTTATTACATGTTAGATAAACATACTATATGGCGTGAATACAGATAATGAGTTAGAAAAATGAAACACATATGGCTTTACCTTCAAAACTCACATATATGGAATTAGGAAGAAAACTTCTGTTAACCTCTATGAGAACAGAAATATGTCCCTATATGCGCAAAATGGCTCTATTATAATTTATTTAATGGATGAA
Organism: Benincasa hispida; assembly: GCF_009727055.1. Lineage (NCBI taxonomy): Eukaryota > Viridiplantae > Streptophyta > Magnoliopsida > Cucurbitales > Cucurbitaceae > Benincasa > Benincasa hispida. Next base: position 70,070,295 of record NC_052360.1, on the reverse strand, counting down.
AAAGTTTAAGAACTGACTCATGTAAAAGGAAATTGCTATTAGATTCATTTTAGAAGAATGGAATCTTATGCCTTGCCTGATCTGGTTGTGTGACAGAACGTGAAGCAAATTCAAATGTCTTTCAAATTTTCGTGATGGAAACATTACTTCATCCCTTGTACTTTTATCCTGCACATTTGTTTAAGTAACATTTTTTTTTTTGTCCTCAAATGACTAGATTTCGGATCCTTGGTTAGAGATGATTGAGACGGATCGAAGACCCGATCCCGATCGGTCTTAGTTTATTGGATTTAGACTTTCATATAATATATGAGATCAATAATAAGTATATTGAAAATAGAAAATATTTATCATGTTACAAACTGCGAGTTTTTAGGACATAAAACCCAACAACACTCCCACTTGAACTAAAACTCCAGTGGATAAATATATATAAATATATACAATGTTGAGTTTACATTGCGAGAATAAAATGTACAAATACAATAAACTAGGGCATCACAATACCCATCAATTCTCCCACTTACCCTAGTGATACAAAACTCGTAGACCTAGTTCTACTAGGTGACCCTCAAACACTTTAGCCGAGAGGGCCTTCGTAAATGGATCAACTATGTTTCTTTTGCTGATTCGTTTATAGCAACATACTCAGCTTCCATTGTGGGGTCCATAATACAACTCTGCTTGATGCTTCTCCACATAACTGATCCTCCGTTCAGAGTGAATACTGACCCTAAAGCTGATTTCCTCGAATCAATATCGGTCTGAAAGTCAAAATCAATGTATCTAGTTAGAATCAGATCATTAGAACCATACACGAGCATATAATCTCTCGTTCTTCGAAGATACTTGAGAATGTTTTTAACAACAGTCCAATGGTCATGACCAGGATTGGACTGAAATCTGCTGACAATTCCTACGACATAACATATGTCGAGACGAGTACACAATATTGCATACATCAAACTCCCAACTGCAGATGCATATGGAATTCGATTCATCTGCTCAACCTCTTGAGGTGTCTTAGGACTTTACTCCTTAGACAAGTAAATTCCATGCGTGAAAGATAAAGATCTTTTCTTGGAATTTTGCATTTTATACCTAGAAAATATCTTGTCTATATAAGATGCTTGAGATAATGCCAATGTTTTGTTCTTGCGATTCTGAACTATTTGGATTCCAAGAACATACTGTGCTTCTCCCAAATCTTTCATTTGGAATTGTGAAGCCAACCATCTCTTAACGTCAGCTAGATATTCAACCTCATTCCCAATGAGTAGAATATCATCAACATACAACACTAGAAAAGCGACAGTTTTGTTGACGGTTTTCTTTTAAACACAGGGTTCGTCAACATTTTGTTCAAAGCCATAATATTTGATCGAAGCGTCAAATCTCATATTCCAGGATTTGGAAGCTTGATTTAATCTATAAATGGATCGATTAAGCTTGCAATTTTTTTGCTCTTAATCCTGCTGTATAAATTCTTCTGGGTGAAACATATAGATACTCTGTTCAAGATAGCCATTCAGAAAAGCTGTCTTGACATCCTTTTGCCATAATTCATAATCATAAAATGTGGCTACGGACAAGAGTATTCTAATAGACTTTATCATGGCAACTGGAGAGAAGGTTTCTTTAAAATCTAACCCCTCTTTTTGGGTAAACCCTTTTGCCACAAGTCTAGCTTTATATATCTATACCTTATCAGCTTGGTCTCGTTTTCTCTTGTAGATCCATTTGCAACCAATGGGTTTTACCCCTTCCGGTTGATCTTCAATATCCCAGATAGAATTGAAATACATAGATTTCATTTCAAGGTTCATGGCTTTAATCCATTGTTCTTTGTCCACATCGTTCATTGCTTGATTAAAAGACAACAGATCCTCTAAACCATCATCTGGTATGATGACTTGAGTTTCAGTTAAACCCATGTACCGGTCAGGCTGTTGCACAACCCTCCCACTACGACGAGGCATTCTTAACTTTTGAAAAGGATGTGAAGTATCAGTTTCATCAACAACTCTTGTCGACGGACCTGCTCTATCAACAACTCTTGTTGAAGAACCTGCTCGATCAACAACTCTTGTTGATCCATTTGTCGTTTCTCTGGACATTTCTTCTATTACTAGCTTACTGCGAGGTTGATGGTTCTTTATATAATCTTCCTTTAGAATGGTTTGATTTGTCGATACAAATACTTTATCTTTCTGAGGATCATAAAAGAGACCACCTCTTGTTTCTTTTGGGTAGCCTACAAATAGGCACACTTTTGAACGGTGTTCCAACTTTTTAGGATTTTTCACCAACACATGTGCTGGAAAACCCCAAATCCTGAAGTAATATAGATTTCCTCTACGTCCTCTCCAGAGATCGTAAGGTGTTCCAGAAACACTTTTTGAGGGAACCATGTTCAAAATATACACTGCAGTCTCAATTGCGTGTCCCCAAAAAGAATTTGGTAACCGACTGTAACTCATCATGGAATGAACCATGTCCAACAAGGTTCTTTTTCTCCATTTGCCACACCATTCTGCTGAGGTGTGCCAGGGGCTGTGAGTTGAGACTGAATTCCATGTTCTATCAAATAGTTATGGAATTCTATGTCAATATACTCACCACCTCAATCCGATCGAAGCGTTTTAATCTTTTTACCTAATTGGTTATCAACCTCAGCCTTATACTCTTTGAACTTTTCAAAAGTTTCAGACTTTTGGTGCATTAGGTAAATATACCCATACCTTGAATAATCATCTATAAAAGTAATGAAATATTCATACTCTTGCTCTAACATTTAGAGGCCCACAAAGGTCTAATGAATCAACTCTAGGGGTTCTTTGGCTCTAAGACCTTTTCCAAAAAAAGATCTTTTTGTCATTTTATCCTCAAGACAGGACTCACATGGTGGTAATGAACTGTCTTCCAACTTGTTTAAAAGACCGTTCTTAACCAATCTTTCAATCCTGTTGAGATTTATGTGACCCAGTCTCAAGTGCTAAAGATAAGCATTTGGAGAAATCTTCCTTTTCTTATGAGTCCCAACAGTTTTAAACATCTCTATGTTCAAAACAGCTTTGACCTCAGTTGGTTTTAACATGTACAAGTTATTTTCTAATTTTGTAGAGAAAATCTGTTTATTTCCCATATTGATGAACACTTCACCATTTTCGAAATAAACTTTATAATTTTGTTCTTGCAAATAGGAGACAGATATCAGATTCCTTTTCATAGAAGGAATATAATATACATTTTTCAAATAAATGTACTTATCTCCTATAAATAACTTCATATCTCCCACTACTTTGGCCGAAATAATCTCCCCGGTCCCTACCTTAAAGATTATTTCACCTTCTGTCAACTGTCTCCAGGAACTTGTTTCCTGTGAGATAGTACATACATGATTAGCGGCACCTGAATCATTTATCCAGATTTTATCGTTTTCCACTAAACATGCTTGATAACAAGAATCATATTTATCTTGTTGTTCAAATTCAACATCCTTATCTACATAATTCATAATTTTAGATGAGTTGGAAATAGAGGACAATCCTCTGTTAAAACTCTTTTGGTATAATCAACCGCTAGTAATTTATTTGTTGATTTGATTTTACTGTTATATACATCGAAAGCGAGTATTATAGAATTCAACATGCTGATAAAATTCAAACAAATTTTAATTAGCAAATTGTAACTAAATCCAAAATCAAATTTTAGCAAAAACCAATAATGTACCCATAACCATTATTTATTTGCAATGATATTTTAGTGAGTCAGAATATGTGCTACCGAGGGGCAGTCAAATACTCCTTCACTAAAACAAACAATTTTGACCAAACACTATTCCCAGACTAACTTTTATTCCTATTGTCTCCAGAATACTCTTATTCCTATAGTCGTTTAGTTATTGTTTTCGGTCAAGATCTTTACTAACAACTTAGTAATTCTTGTAAGTGTGACCCGCCATTTTTAGATCCTATAGGACGATATGAATTTGCCTCTGAAATAGAAGACAACATCCAAAACGGAACTATAAGACGCTATTCATTTTACTGAAGCTCGTGTTGTTCCAAATCCTATGTTACAACCCTTCAAAGGGATAACCGTCGCTAAACGACTAGCAAAGGGCCACTAAAGCAAACCAGCAGGCGCAACATAGAAATCTCACTGTTCAAACTAATGGAGGAGACTGTAGGATATATTGACATATATCCTTCATCCACTTACTTGAACTACTTCCTTCGTTTACCTTGATATTGACTCATACAAAACACTCTCCGAAGGGAGGTCACTCCCAGGGTGACACGAAGCGTCATATGAATATCATGGTGTAAACTATGTGGAGACGTGGTAGTTGAAATCTATTTATCGTATAAAAGACTTATATTTGAACAACTTTCTCTTATTCACCGAAATCTAGATTTAAGCTAAAAAATACTTTTCGAAGGGAGCTCACTCCCAGGGTGACACGAAGTATCGCTTAAATTTTGATTGTGAACTCTTAGAGACGTGAGAGCTAAAAATAATGTATCATATATGTTATTAATCTCCCATTGAAGTTTTCTAATAACTCTATCATATAGAAGTTATTAAACTGCCACTGAAGTATTCTATTTGGGTATATTTATACTTAGGTTCTTTTCGGCTTTATAATTGGATTTTAACCTACGATATCTAGGTGATAAACCATTTTATTACCTCACATTACTCACGTATGCTCATAAAACCGGTTACCAACGCTCAATTATTCGGCCATAATCCTCAGATAGGAGGTGTTCCGTAAACCGTCAACTTAAGTACCCCCAGCCTTAGACAGGATTATATACCGGTTGAGTTTGTAACCTAGGTTTTATAAGTTTTAACAATTAAAATAGGTGGTCAACCTATGTGAGCATGCAACTATTGTTTATGGATTTTAAATGTCTAACCCAATTTTATAACAACTTATAAAACTTTAGACATGCTATTCATCCATATAACATACATGAGGCATTCAAATTTAATATAATATTTATATTAAATAAAAGAAACCCTAACATGCATACTATATATTATGACAATTATAACATACTTTCAATGCATGTTACATGCTTCCTATGGTGTGATTTTAAATCTAAATGGCATACTATATGCACATACAAGATTTATTTAATTATAACATCCATCAAATGCATAAATAATTAAACATAAAGTGATATGGTTCTAGTTTTGGCAAAAACAAGCAAACAAAACCTATTATTACAAACCAGCTTCGAGACCGCTCCTGGACCGCTCGAACCACTCCAAAACGAACTCAAATAGCTTGAATCGAACTCGAACCGTCTGAACCGGACCAGCCAAGTTTGAACCAGACCAGCCAAGAACCATTTGAAGCTGAACTGAACTAGACCACAAGAGAATCGGTCGAACCGATAGCCCTTGCACATGTTCAACATCTCACTAAGTTTCATCGTTTAGCAATGACGACCATCGTCTAGCATTTTGCCAAATCGTTTAGTAAATGCTTGATCGTTTAGCGCGCGAAAAGGTAAACGATCGTTTAATGCCATCGTATAGCATTCAACGCATTGCCTAGCTGCCACACGAAGGTATGCGATCGCGTAGTGTTATTGCATAGCAACTCAAAGCATCGCTTAGCTGCCGCATAGATGTAAATGATCACGTAGTGTTATCGCATAGCAACCCAACACATCGTTTAGCTCCCGATCAAAGATTAAAAATCATAGTAAGAGATCGTTCAGGGCTATCATATAGCTCTTCATCGCTATCGCTTAGTTCTATTGTATAGAACCAAACGATCGCTTAACACCATCATTTAGTATTGCATGTCATCGTTTAGTATCTGCCGTGTAGCTAAACGATCGCTTAGCTCCATTGTATAGAACGTCATCGCATCGTTCAACATCGTAGGTAAGCGATTTGTTTAGTTCCATTGCATAGAAACTTTAACGCATCGCTTAGCACTATGTCTANACGTCATCGCATCGTTCAACATCGTAGGTAAGCGATTTGTTTAGTTCCATTGCATAGAAACTTTAACGCATCGCTTAGCACTATGTCTACACGATTGCTTAGCTCCGCATCTAAACGATCACTCAGCACTATCACGTAGCACTTCATCGCTTCGCTAAGAGCACATCGTTGCTAAACGATTGCATAGTACCATCGTATAGTAAATTCAACGTATCGTCTAGTTCCCACGCTAAAGCTAAACGATCGCTTAATGCCACCGTATAGCAAATTGAACACATCGTTTAACTCTCGCAGGTACACGATCGTCTAACATTCAACATCACAACGACCAGCGCCCATTCCTATACGATCATCTAGGTTTTCTTCACATCATGTAGCGTCTAGAGCTAGACGATCGTTTAGATACTAGAACCTCAGCGACAATAAGAACAGAGGCTGATTTTCTGGAACTGCAACTCGACCTCTTCGCTTGTTTCTTCGATTTACAGCTTAATTTCAACTCTAACGACTCCAAATAAATTACAGACTCTTGGAACACATTAAAGCTCATCAAACAAGAGCCAATTACAAATTTAAATGAGAAATTAAAGAGAACTAAATAGCCAAAACTCAGAAAACCATATTAGTGCACCAGTTTCATATTTCTCATATAAAACACCCACCAAACCAAAATTAAACTGAATTGAATGCTTATATGATGCTCTGATATTAATTGTAGGATTATATCAATAGCAGCGGAAGCACAAGAATCATCTAAGCATTCAAATTCACTAATTTTGGCATAATATAAAGTATGCTTCTGTAGAAAAATAGGTTTCAAGACATACCTCTTGTAGAATTTCTTCAAAGCTTCTTCTCCAGCTGCAATCTTCTCCATATCTTGTTGTAGATCACTTCAAGATCTTTCCCACTATTATCTTGGTGCTCTAGATTGATTTGTGGGACTCAAAACAAGCTTGAATCAAGGGATGAAGGAGAAAAGCTCACTGCAGCAACCTATGTTGAGAACCTTTCTTCAAACCGAATTTTCCCTCAAAATTCTGTAGATTGCATGCCCGATTTTCACTCCAATCTTCTCATTATATTGTAGATCAACATGCAAAGAGAAGAACTACATGAGTTGCAGCTCATGCTTGGAGAAGACAAGGCAAATGGCTGCTTCATGTGTGAGCTACTTCAAAGATGGATAATGGAAAAAACCTTTTTTCCATTTTGTGTTTTTTTTTTCTTTTCCTTTTTCAATTGTATCTAAAAATAAAAATTTGATTTAAAAAATCTATTTGATTTTAAAAATGAAAAATTAATTAATTATTAAATAAAACTTAATTAATTTAATATGAAATATTAAATTAATTTTAACACATATCCATCTTTATATATTTAAATCATATTTAAATATATAAATTCTCCTATTCCGTTTAATTCTAAAATTAAACATAATTATATCTCATATAATCACTAATTCCCTTAATTCTAATTTGAACATTTCAAATTAACTTATCACGCTATTCTAGAGCTAGTCCATTACGAGCTAGTAGGGGGACCTCGCAGACCTACGATCATGGGCTCCAACGATCCGAGATTAATTAGCTAAACTCATTAGACCAAATTAATCTCTATTCGTTAACTAATGGGTCACTCCACTAAAGACCATAGTTGCACTCCCCTCACTGTAGATATATTATGTTCACATGATTTAACCATAATCAGCAAGTCGACCCTTCACAGGTTGTTTGTAATAATGGCTGGTCAAATATCTATTTTACCCCCAAGATTACGTCTTATTCCTCAAGTCCCTACTCATCCTCTAATGAAAAACTGGTTTGTGATCCAATCACCAAACCAAACTCTCTCAGTCTAGTGAGAGGGTGGGGACCCTTGTTCAAGTCTTGGATTTAGTACTTGAGAGAACAACTTTTCTTCTACCCCTAAATCGGGTAGGCGTGAACTCTGTCTTGCACCCTATGTCCTCAACTATCTATCCGGTCTTACCCCTGAAATGGGAGTCTTATTGAGCCGGCGCTGTTGAGCCAACTCTCAACTATGCAAATCTAAAGGCAATCCCGAATAAATAGGAGTTCATAGTTAGCTCAGGATTACGATCGAGTTACCTAGGTCATCTAGGTGAAATAGTCAGTCTTAAACAGTAAACAGAGTTATAAAGTAAGAGTGACTTATTTCTTGATCCTGATCTTATGCAAACTCATTGCATAGGACGCCCCCACTCCTCATGTCATAACATGTATGAAGTAGGATCACATCGTATATAGCACTTTACAACTATTTATAACAACTACAGAGTAGGTCGCATCCAATGGTGTTACCAGAATAAGGTACCCAACCTCATTCATGTACCATAGATCATTTTAACTATTTACTCGAACCTGATCCATTCTTATATCTCCACATAAAGTTCAAGTACTCATACAATAGTTATGGGTCTTAGTTTATTGGATTTAGACTTTCATACAATTTTTGAGATCAATAACAAGTATATTAATAATAGAAAATGTTTATCATTTTACAAACTGCGAGGTTTTAGGACATAAAACCCAACAATAACGAGCTATTAATGAAAAATCATGAATCTCGACCAATTGAGACGACACCGTTCTGAAGTGAATGCTGTGATTTTTAATAATAATCGTGGTCGAGGTCGTGGTCGTGATTGAGATCGGGATCGTGGTAGAGGAAGAAATAATTATTGTTTTCATGATGGTCGTTCTAATGCTTTAAATTTCAGAAGAACCACACAAAATGATGACCACAAAGGAAAAGCTTCAGAATATAAGAGTTTAAGAAGTGTTGAAAATAAATGCTTCCGATGCGGAATGACTGGGAATTGGTTAATACCTGTCGTACGTTAAAACACTTAGTTGATCTCTATCAAACATTCTAAAGAAAAAAGAGAAAAATGTAGAAGTAAATTTTGCATACGAGGAGAATGACATATTTGACCCATCCTATATGACAAATTTGGATATGGCAAACTTCTTTAAATCTACTGAAGAGATAATCGGCATAAATGATGGAACATTAAACGTTTCCTTTGACTTTGAAAATATCTAGACTTAATGTTTTTTTTTTTTTTATTCATCTTCATGTTTTTTCCCTCTTAATAGATGTTAACCTTTGTATATTCCAATTGTTCTTTTTCTTATTGTAATTATTTTCTGTTAATGAAGAAACTTGGATCATTTTTATATGTTGGGTGACTGAAAAATGAGTAAAAAATATCTATGTCTGGTAGACAGTGCAACTACATATATAATACTTACAAGTAGAAAATATTTTTCCAAACTGACAATTTTAGAAACAAAAGTCAATACAATATTAGGTTCTGTTAATCTAATTGAAGGGTTTGGAAAAGCAAATACTATTTTGCCTAGAGGAATAAAAATTACAATTGACAATGCATTGTTCTTTATTCAATCAAAGAGAAATCTACTATGTTTTAAAGATATGCATTGCAATGGTTATCACATTGAGACTGATAGAAAGAATGATATGGAGTGGAGTGTCTTTGTATTATATCTACTATCTCATAAGAAAACGTATACTAGAAGAGTTGTCTGCTTTATCTTATGGATTATATTATACTCATATACGAGTAATTAAAACATATGCAACAATGAACTTGACATTCATGAAATTTTTAAAATTTGACATAATAAATTAAGTCATCCAAAGTCTATAATGATGAGAAGAATTATCGAGAATTCAAATGGACATCCATTGAAGAGGTTGAAGATTCTTCAATCTAATGAATTATCATGTGATACTTGCTCTCAAGGCAAATTAATCATTAGACCATCATTAGTCAAAGTAGGAACTGAATCACCTGCATTTTTGGAATGAATTCATGGTGATATATATGACCTATTAACCCATCACATGGACCATTTAGATATTTTATGGTATTAATAGACGCATCCATCAGATGATCACACATGTGCTTATTATCAAGTCAAAATCTTTCAACTTGCTCAAATAATTAAGTTAAGAACACAATTTCTTGATTATACAATTAAGACTATCCATCTTGATAATGCTGGTAAATTTACATCCTAAGTTTTTGATAATTATTGTATGTCAATTAGGATAAGTGTTGAACATCCTGTAACTCATGTTCATACACAAAATGGTTTAGCAGAATCATTCATAAAACGTTTGTAGTTAATTGCTAGACCATTACTTATGAAAGCTAAACTTCCTACATATGTATGGGGATATGCTATTTTGCATGTAGAGTCACTTACGCATTAGGTCTATATCTTATCATAAGTATTCACCATTACAATTAGCTTATGACCATGAGCCAAATATTTTCCATCTCAGAATTTTTGGATGTGCAGTATACGTTCCAATTGCTCCACCACAATGTACTAAAATGGATCCTCAAAGGAGGTTAGGAATATATATTGGATATGATTCCCTATCCATTATCAAATATCTTGAACCCCTGACGGGTGATGTATTTAATACATGATTTGCTGTATCATTTTAATGAGACAAATTTTTTAACATTAGGGGAGGAATTAAGTTGGAAAAATAAATTACATGGAATACATCGTTATTGTCTCATTTAGATCCCCGTACAGATCAATGTGAACTTGAAGTTCAAAAGATAATTCATTTGCTTTAGCAAATTAGTTATCAGATGCATTTATAGATGCAAAGAAAGTAACTAAGTCACATATACTAGCTGCAAATATTCCATCGAAAATTGATATCCTAACACAGCAAGTTGTCACTAATGAGTTTGAAACATGCCAGAAGTATGGTAGACCAGTGGGGCCAAGATAAAAGTCCTAAAAAATAAAAATAATTAATAGTCAAGAAAACTTGGTTGAGGATGTAAGTACCGATGAAGAAATTCATGACATGACTAATGAGGAAGGTAGAATACATAAAGATAATAATAAGATTTCAATAAACTATGCCATGAGAAGAAAAAGATGGAATCAAACTCATATAGTTATTGACAATATTTTTGCGTATAATGTTGCTCTTGATATTATATCTGAAAATGAGGATTATGAACCAAAATTTGTTGAAAAATGTTGACATATAAAAGATTGACTTTAGTGGAAAGAAGCAATCGAGGCAGAATCAAACTCACTTTCAAAATGTCAAATTTTTGGACTAGTAGTTCGAACACCAGAAGATGTCAAACTTATGGGATACAAATGGATATTTGTGCGAAAAATAAATGAAAATAATGAGGTCACAAGATATAAAGTAAGACTAGTTGTACAAGTTTTTTCACAAAGACTTGGTATTAATTATAAGGAGACGTATTCTCCAGTGGTAGATGCAACTGCACTAAGATATTTAATTAGTCTGACTATGTATGAAAGTCTGGATATGCATCTTAGGGATGTAGTCACAACATATTTATATGGATCTCTTGATAATGATATTTATATGAGAATCCTAGAAGGATTTAAGGTACTTGAAACATATAAATTAAATTCTTAAGAATTGTATTCAATAAAGTTATAGAGATCGCTATATGGATTGAAACAATAAGGACGAATGTGGTATAATTTTCAGAGTGGATATTTTTTGAGAGAAGGATATCAAAACAATTTAATATGTCCATATGTTTTTATAAAGAAATCACTGTCAAGATTTGCTATTATAACTGTATATGTGATGGCGGGAATTGGAAGTCAATTTTACTTGACAACCAACTTCCCGTTGACGCGTTATGCGATGCATGTTCCTAAGATATGCATTGATAGTCATGCGTCGATGGTCATGCGTTGGAATGAAAATGCGAGAACGAATGTATGCGATGACCATGCATCCTACCACAAGTTTTCTTGCACTGAAACCAAGTATAATTCTAATGCAAGTTTCTTGTGTAATTCGAGGTCGAACACAAGGACTTGTACTATATGTTTGCGGTGATGTACATGCGGTGGTATAAATAAAAGAATGTTGGAGGGGCTGCTAAGTTAATCCTGGCTGCTAAGTTAATCCTACTCCTACTCCTATCTAACAGAAAATGCAATGAGAATATGCATGAAAGGTAGAGATATGATAGCACTTGACATGAAATAAATGTGATGGGAAAATAGAGAAAATGCGGAGATGTTTTCATTGCAACCCTTAAGAGTGACCGCAAGGGTAACCCTAGTCAACGCAAGCCAATGCGATCATGCTACACTCATGCACGACAAATCATTTTCCAATGGAAATGCGGTGCTCCTAAGTCTAGGACGTATGTGTTGAATGAAAAAGTGTCCATAGAGCTTATTCCTAAGTCTCTGCTCTTTTCCTATGCGATGATGCAAAATGCACACAACGCTGCGGTGACCGCAAACAATCATATCCTATCTCTAGGATGCATGCGATGGGTTAATAGCAAACAATGCTTATTCCTAAGCTCTTATCTCTTATATTATGTGTTCTAATCTGACTCTCCCGAGCTTAAATTCTGACATGACCTTCCTAAGCCTAGATCCTGTCCTTAGACTACCCTCCCGAGTATCCCTAATGGACGAATGAAGCATACATACTACAAGACAATCGCATGAACTTGGTTGACGCAAGATTATTACTATCCCTAGTGAACAACGCATACATTGCTTAATGTGTCCAACCATTTACCCTCTCGGGCAGTTGATTGTTGCTGACTTTACTCATAGACAAGTAATGCGTTAGCCTATAGACAGGCATTGCAGCAGCTTCACACTAAACAAATAAGGTTTTCTCACATACTCACGCAATGCACACCTCTTGGTGGTTTGCTACATGCTTCATATCTCTAATCCACATGACTAAGTATGCAATACCCACACAATCCCATTAAGTGTTGCAATGAAAGTGAAGATGCTAAGCAAGAAGATGGAGATGGGCTCGAAGGAACAGAGAAACACATTGAAAATAAATTGTATTAATTCCTTAATTCCAAAATGTCATACAATACAATATAAGAAAGAAGGGAAAAGAAAATGACTGGCTGGAAGCAAATATTTGCTTCCAAGGGATGTGCATCAAGGCTGTCAGTGGTGCCATGGATGGGCGGAGGAACTAGTAAATTTGACAAGTAGCTGTTTGCTTATGCACGATGAGCTATTTGCTTGTTCTTCCCAAGCAGCTGTCTGCTTATGCACAGATTCTCTGTTACAACTTCAAAAATTCATAACTCAAAATCTAAACCTCTTTTGAAGAAACTTCCTTCTACAAACATGTTGAGAATTGAGTTAACTTTCTTACTTTAAATTTCAGCCTATAGTTTGGCCTAGAGCTTCCAATCTTCACCTTGGGCCCTGATTAATCCAAGATTCTGCCTCCTCGAAAAATTCCTCACTTTTGTTCTTTTTCTCTTGCAATTTTTCTCGGCAAACCAACCTCGAAAACTAGATTCTCCTAGCTTTCAAATGACACTGATTTCACTAAATTTGCTCATGTAGATTGTCGAAACCAAGCTTTCGAAGTTCCTCTTCCTTTTAATCTTCCTGCCGCCTCCCAAATTCAAGGATCAACCGCCACATCACCCCATAATTAGTGCCTCCAGCCAAAGCCAATAAATGAGTTTCCTTTTTTAATATGTTTTTCTTTCCTTTTCCTTTTTCAACAACTCCTATAAACAACATGGACTTTCACTTATTAGATATTTAATATATCATTCCTTTTGCTAAACATGCTTGTTCAGGAAACTTAGAATTCGGGGTTTACACTTAGCTACACAAGAGCTTATTTCTTCTTGCTTCCATCCTCTATCTCTCCTAAAACATGGCTTCATTTAACTTATTAGAAGACATCACATTACTTACTCTTACTTAAAGTAATTAGGGTTCGGGTTTTACAAATTCTTCCCCCCTAAAAGAAATTTTGTCCTCGAAATTTCTCGAACCTACTTATAACTTAGACTTTGACAATATCCTTTGGTCGTAAACTTTACAACCTTCTTCTTTTCTTTCTTCTTCCCCCTTTTTACTACGCTTTTGCTACGCTACTCGGATATTAACTTTGTTCATATTAAATAATACTAGTATGTATGAATAACTTGGTCATCATAGTTCTCTATATTTGTCACATCCTCTGGTGACTCTTCCATTTTCCATTGAGTCATAGTACTCATTTATTACTAGGGTGGTCCTTTTCTATTTCTCAGCAATACCACTGGAACATTCTTTTCCAGTTATCATACCTTTGTATTACTTGTTAGCTGTGAAATCAATATTTATGTCAACTAGACTTCTCAACCTAATCGAGAGCACTCTTCTTAGAATGTCCTTTATATCCATACTTGGGAGAAAATATTCTTTCTACTATAACATTTCCCAGCTATGGCTTACCATACTATATACATAAGGTTTTCTTAACTGTACCAGTCCCTAGCTCAGTTACAATTCAAACTTCGAGCTATTACCTGGAACATCAGCAGATCTGAACCTTTTCCTTTTTATATTCTGCTAACCATTTTGTTCCTTACTTTTATACTCAATGTACCCCTGGTACATTTTGAGTTCACTGTTACTCATCTTTTTTCTCATCTTAGGATTAATCTGACTAGGACTTCCTCTAGATTACACCCTTTCCTCGAAATTCACTAGAATAGACTTCACATTTGCCACTAACCTATGAGCAAACCTGCTATACATTCTATTTCTAGTGAAAAGTCTATGTTTACCTGTGTGACTCCCGACTTCCACTCAGGTACCAGTAGTGGATTGAGTAATCCTACTAGCCTCTGCCTTCTAGGTTTCACTTGTTGACAAATCAAACATCGGTCTACATACTCAACTATGCCTTTCTTCATTGTAGGCCACCACTACGATCTCTTCAAATTTCTATACATCTTGGTGTTTCTTGGATGCATGGAGTAAGCATGACTGTGCGCCTATTCTAGAACAGCTTGCTTAAGCTACAACACGTTAGGCACACACATTCCTCGTTGCTTTACCAACATTTCATCTACTTCTAACTAAAAATCAGTTCTTATTCCCTTGCTCACTTCTTCTGCAAGCTTCTGGAGATCAGGATCCTTAAACTATTCATCCTTAAGATCTTCCATCAAAATAGGTCTTACCTAAAATCTAGTAATCAATTCTCCTGACTGACCTTCTGATAGAGTGACCCTAGAACTCCTGAACTCCTGGAGTAACATTCCTGATACTGATCCAAGGACTACTTTGGATCCCAAGGATTTCCTGCTCAATGCATCAGCTACAACATTCATCGCTCTAATTCCCAATGTNGATCCAAGGACTACTTTGGATCCCAAGGATTTCCTGCTCAATGCATCAGCTACAACATTCATCGCTCTAATTCCCAATGTCAAGCCATGGCCAGATGAGACCTTTACTTCGACCTGTTCATACTGAACTATGGCTAGGAAAGATCCCTACGTCGATCTCTTTAAATATACTGATGGGCATCTCAAGCAACTTCCTTTAAACATAAACATTGATAACTACTCTTAAACACCATATAGTACTTTTCTTATTTTTCTAGACTATGCCTTAGTCTATTAGTTTAGAGTGGCCGTTTTGCTTACTCTTTATCATTCTTTACTGCGTTACTACTTATCCGGGAAGGAACTCCTCTTCTTCTCTTCCTACAATCATAACTTGCATTCTTAATTGAGAGAGAATCTTTACTCAACCTCTCAACATAAATTCATGGCTAGAATGGAGTGTTCTCGACACTGCCAATAACAAATTTTCTTTCATCATGTGATTCTAGTTTAAGTATCGTCATACCTTAGGTACTACTGCTTAGATACCTTCTCCATGTCCATGTCCTTTAGTATCGAGCTATTCAATTTCTAAGACTGAGCTTCAGTACCTTCTCCGTGTACTTTAGTACTAAGCCACTCACACTCAACTTGCATATTCTTATCTCTTAATAACTTAGTTTCCCAAACACATTCCTTACTAATGCATCCACATGGTCATTGTAAAACATAGCATAAATACAACATTAATGTGAGGTGTGTTGTTTGGTAACTATTTGAGAATAGTTGTCATAAATAGCTTTCAGTAAGCATGCATTGCTAAACATTCATATGCTTTAGCAATTTACTTAAAACATTTAAAGCATTTAGAGTTACTCACTCCTGCTGCTGAAACCATATGACCAAGAAATACAACTTGGTCTAACCAGAAATCACATTTGCTGAATGTGGCATACAACTACTTCTCTCGCAGTGTCTGAAAAACTATCCTCAAATGGTTCTTATGATCTTCCCTACTGCTTGAATAGATCAATATGTCATCAATAAAGATTATCATGAACTGATTCGAGTAGGGATGAAATATCCTATTCATCCAGTCCATAAATACTGCAGGGCATTCGTTAGTCCAAATGGCATTACTAGGAACTCGTAATGTCCATACCTCTTCCTGAATGCGTGAATAGATCAAATCTATTTTAGAGAAAATCGTGGCTCCCTTTAACTGATCAAAGAGATCACCTATATCAGGCAATGGGTACTTGTTCCTACTTGTCACCTCTTCGAACTGCCTATAATCTATACATAACTGAGAGTACCATCTTTCTTCTTGATAGAAGACCGACGTTTCCCAAGGTGACACACTGGATCTGATGTAACCCTTATTTGTTAATTCTTGCAACTGAACTTTCAACTTCTTAAGTTCTTTTAGCACCATCCTTAATGGTATTTGAAAAATAAGTGTTGTATCTGGAATTAAATTGATAGTAAACTCAACTTCCTTGTCAGATTGTAAATCTGATAACTTTTCAGAGAAAACATCTAGGAAATCTTGTACAACTGGTACATCCCTAGGTTTCAGTTTCTCATCCTACGAAACCATCACATGGGCTAAATAGGCTTCACATCTTTTACTTAGCAGCTTCCCAGCCTTCACTACTATTATTAGACTTTCTGGAATATTCCTTTGCTTCTTACAAATACTGTCTCTTGCCTACCAAATCTCTCAAACATTATCTATTCTTAAAACAATCCATACGGTTGTAATATTTATTCGGGAAATCCATGCTCTAGAGTGACATCAATTCCAGGAAATCTAATGGAATCACTTCATAACTATACTTATCAACAACTACTTCAGAGCTTGTAAAACTCTTATACTATTATAATCTTTCCACAACATAATAATACTTACTTAGGGACATGCTTTCTACAATCTTTCCTACAAGTAGTGCAACATGTCAGATAACAATAAAGATATAACACCATAAGCAACTAGTTCATAAATATACTGATACATTAAGTTAATTTACCATTCACAACATTAGGTGACTCCTCTACCTCTTGATAGGACACTTTGTAAAACCTGCCCTGCCACTGAGGTCGTCCTGCTTCCTTTCTCGTTTTTCTTCTCTTGAATCCCTTCCTCGGCTTCTGAGCCACTAGGCTTATCTATCATCTGTAAAGTCATTCTGTGTTCTATCTGAACTCCTCGGCCTAGCTGAGCATTCCTTCTTGAAATGTCCTGCCTGTCCGCACTGGAAACATATATTTTTCCTCTGTAACATGTCCCTCGAAGATACTGACTACAATTCGTACATAAGGGTTTCTTACCTATACTAGCTACCAGCTCGGTAGGATGCCAAAACCTTGATCTATCACCCATACTAATCACAAGTCTTGGATTCTTCCTTCCTACCCTATGCTTACTTGTAGCTCTCTGTCCTTTATCAATACCTATTAGGTCATTCCTAATACTGTACTTCCTTTCCGAATCTGCCAGAACTGACTTGACACTTTCTGTCAACCCCTTGGCAATTCTATTAAATATGTCCTCTGACTGAGGATCTATTCCTGTCTGTGGAATCCTCGACAACCCGTCTGAAGTCGTTTCCTGCTTTACCGAGTTTTTACCTTTACGTTCACTAAAATTTGGATTCCCTCGAGTATAGGAACTACTAAAGGTAGGGTCAGGGTTCCCGTTGTCTGTCTGCATGCTCTGCTTACCACTTTTACTTGACATTTTCCTCTTACTTAGGTAATACACATGCTAAGGACTCAAGACTCAGACTTATATATATAAACTTTTCCCCTTTCTTCCCAAAATCTTTTGCTCTGATACCAACTTGTCACACCCCACTCCAGATTACCCTCTTAACCTAGATGGAATGGTGACTGTAGCAGTTACCAACCCTTTTGCTGGCACTTACTGCCTATCTAACCTATTAAATTTTACTCAATCCCTGAATACATACGTATCATCAATATACCAACATATTAACTCAGAACTTAACACATTTACATTACAGGGTTTCGCAGCATTGTTCATACATGAATATTACAGCTTAGTGAGCCCCATCTAGAATACTAGTCATTAGACAGACACGTGTGTATTAACTAATACAGGTCTTCAATTACACTTCCTTCAACATGTTTCTTTGTGTGGCAGAGCAGCAACAGAAAAGTCTCTTGGGAACTGACTGCTACCTGAAAAGGAAAACAATTGAAAACGTGAGCTAGAAGCCCAGTGAGTTACTTAATAAAAACATAAATCTCATGTTTTAAACTGAAAGCTTGAAAACATAATACTGAAACTAAAATATACCAAGCAAATGTGCACATAAAACCTTTAAAACCACCATTAAGCATCATTATTTCTTAGTTGAGAACGAGCATACATCGCTCTAGCTCCCAACGTCTGTTACCGGCCAAGAGACCCATACTTCGGCCTCCCTTTGCTGGTATATAGCCTAGGAGACCCATACTTTGGCCTTCCTTTGCTGGTATATGACCTAGGAGTCCTATACTTCGGCCTCTCATTAATAACTACCTACGTGCACGTGGAGTTTTCTATGTACTGTCAACACCTTAGGTATATTTATTTAGATACCTTCCTTACCTTTAGTATCCGGCTCACTTAAGCTATCAAGTTCTCGAAAAGCACTAAAAGAATAGTTTTCAAATATAGCATAGAAAACTCTTTAGGATACTTTCCCTACCTTCAGTATCCCTTTTCATTGTGTTTAGGAATACCAAAGCATGTACTTTGACAACCTTAGGTATTTAAAACATAGTACATCAAGCTTCATTCAACCTTAGCTTTAACCCTAACGCATTCTTCATACTTTGTGAAATAAGTTGGCTTAAAACATATTGAACTAGCTTGTAAAAACCACTAGCATATGTTAGACATGGAAAACATACTTGGAAAACCTATACATTAGTAAACATCATGAAAATGGAGTTACTAAAACATTCGGAAAGTATTTGGACAAGATAACATATTTAAATCATGTCAATTTCCATGGAAAACATGCTTTACTTAGCATGTGAAATAGCTTTCAAACATATGTTGCTGGGCACTTCATATAACACTTAGCATGAGAAATAACTTCAAGGAAATCATGGTTTTTAAATCATTAAAACATTAAATCATCACATAGTTACTCACAGCTCGCCGAAGCTCTTAACGGGTTATACACCTCTCCTAGCTCTTTTTGGCCTGAAAGGACATAATTCCCGGTTAAACTACTTAGAATTCTTAGCAAAATACCTCAAATAGTTCATTTACTAATGGAACTTTCATCATCAAAGATAGCTTTATTAACGAGATACTCATCATGAGCGAGATGCTCATGAGCGAGATCCTCATGAGTGAGATCCTCATTATGAGCGAGATCAAGCTTTTCCTTAACAAAACTTCCATCCTACCAATACTCACCTTACCAGTGAGATTCAGCCCAATTTCTAGCGAGATTTCCTTCTAGAGCGAGATCCTTAGCATAAAATTAGCGAGATTTTCTTCATTAGTGAAATCCGCATTCTTCATACCTCGTTATAACTCTCCACGGTGAGCTATTTGCTTGTTCTTCCCAAGCAGCTGTCTGCTTGTCCACAGATTCTCTGTTACAAATTCAAAAATTCATAACTTAAAATCTAGACCTCTTTTGAAGAAACTTCCTTCTACAAACATATTTAGAATTGAGTAAATTTTACCTTAAAATTTCAGCCAGAAAATAATTATAGTTTGGCCTGGAGCTTCCAATCTTCACCTCAAGCCCTGATTAATCTGAGATTCTGCCTCTTCTGCAAATTCCTTACTTTTGTTCTTCTTCTCCTGTAATCTTTCTCTGGCAAGCCAACCTCGAAAACTAGATTCTCCCAGCTTTCAAATAGCACAAATTTCACTAAATTTGCTCATGTAGATTGCCAAAACGAAGCTTTCGAAATTCCTCTTTCTTTTAATCTTCTTGCAGCCTCCCAAATTCAAGGATCAATTGCCATGTCACCCCATATTTAGTGCCTCCAGCCCAAGCCAATAAATGAGTTTCCTTATTTAATATGTTTTTTTTTTTCTTTTCCTTTCTCAACAACTCCTATAAACAACATGGACTTTCACTTATTAGATATTTAATATATCATTCCTTTAGCTAAACATGATTGTTCAGGAAACTTAGAATTCGGGGTTTACACTTAGCTACACAAGAGCTTGTTTCTTCTTGCTTCCATCCTCTATCCCTCCTCAAACATGGCTTTATTTAACTCATTAGAAGCCATCACATTACTTACTCTTACTTAAAGTAATTAGGGTTCGGGTTTTACACTGAATCTCTCGAGATCTAGCTCCGATCGAAGGCTCCGGTCGTCACTCGGAATGGATGAAGGAGGTGAAGAACTCTTAGCCATCTTCTCACACATTTGTCTGGATCGCAGAAATAAACCCTGGATAAAATGAATTTAAGCTCATCGACTTCTATTTATAGAGCTTGAATTGTCGACAACATTAATTGGACTGCTCTGAGTCTGACATTCGGCGCGTTAGTCCTTTTCTGAGCCTCTGCCACCAACGTGGTAGGTGAAATTTCAACATCATCTTTTGGATTTCTCGAGGTAGATGCGTTGATGTGTTCATTCCACCTACCTTGCGTTGATCCATTAGTTTACATTGTCGCGTAGCCGCAATCATTCAATGGCCGCATTCGCTTAATACCGTGACTCTACACGATGGCCGCAATCGCCTAACGAGCACAATCCCTATGCGATGGACGCATGTGGCTGATCACCGCAACCCCATGCATTGATCGATGTATTTGCCTTGCGATAGAGAGCTTCTCCGTATGCGTTCGTCTATGCGGTGGTCCGATTTCTGCATTTGCGTTCATTTCCTGCATTAGCAACAAAGATAGAACATTGAACACATAATTAATGCAAAATAACGGGTTAGCCGAGATTCATCATGCTTGTTGACGCAAGCTCAATTTTTTCATGAATTCCTCACATGATTGCCGCATATTCTGCTTAATGACCTTCATAATTCTAAGTAAAAGGCCTAAGATGACATGCATTTCTACATGTCATCACACCCCCAAACTTAAAATCATGTTTGTCCTCGAGCATGCGTTATACTCAAGAAATTCTAACTCACAGTCATGCTTTCCCTTGCGATAACCAGCTTCTCAGAATATAATTTACACACACCTTTGATCATCATCGCAATGCTCTCCTCCACTTTGGCTGCTTCTTTAAAAAGATCTTTTCTTCGTTTAAATCTAGCAAGCCTTTGCTCAAAAAATTTTATTCATTCACCGCAATTTTGTGTTTAGCTTTTTGAGATTGCGTTCATTAAAAAAAAAAAAAAAAATTCAAAACTTTGCGATGACTTATTCAAATGCGGCATTGAATCTGGTTACGCCTTTCGCTTTGCTTACCCCCACGTGTGTCATGCGGGCATCCAACTCGGTTGCGTTCCATATTCAACTCAACTCTTGTCTCGTTTGTTTTGGCTTGCGCAGGACAGAGGAGTTGCGCTAATGCGCTGATCCTGGCGACTTGCCTTCGTTTTGGCTTGCTCTCACGTGTGTCATGCGGACATCCAACTACGAGCAAATGCCTTTCACAACTCAACTCTTATCAACATGGGTTTCCCCATTGCGTTGATAGTGGAGTTGTTATTCTCAAAATCTCACTTCAACTTTTTTTTTTTTCATTCAAATTCTTTTTATGCAATGAACACAATTCTCCGAGACTGCTGCCACCCCCAAACTTCGAGGTTGGCAACATTCTCACCGCAAAGCAAAAAACAAAATTACAAGAATGCTATAATAAATGTTTGAGCAAAGGTTCGCACAAAATAAAACTCAAAACTTTCAAAATTTGAAGAAGCTATTAAAAGTAAAGGATGCCTTGCGTTGATTAGTTAGAAGATGCGGTGAACTATACGTACCATCATAGAAACATCGCAAAATAACGCATTTGGAAAAAAGAGAATTTCAAAAGGATAAGGCATACAAGATAACAAGAAAATACCTTAGGCGGAATAACGCATGCGCTCATGCGTTGGAATCCATGCGATTGAAGCCATGCGTTGAAGGGTGAAAGGAATTCTTCCATTGAACTACGAACCGATGAGACTTATTGTTGCACCTACAAGAGCAAACGTACCACAACCAAGGGAGCAGCCATATATCCAAAATAATAATAAAAATAAAAAAAAATAAATAACCTATACTAAGAAAGTAAGTAAAGATAGAGTAGAAGACATCCCTGGAAAAGTAGAAGTATTGTCACCGCAAGGAGTCTTCCATGCAGGAAATGGTTCTCAACTGCTTGGGTCAAGTTGCCCTGACCATTGGAACTTCCGGCAATTGTTGGGTGCATGAAGCCTGTCTCTTATACACATCTAGATGTGTATAAGAGACAGCTGCAAGGAGTCTTCCATGCAGGAGATGGTTCTCAACCATTGGAACTTCCGGCAATTGTTGGGTGCATGCGGCCGTCATGTGCTTAGAATTACCTTCAGCTCTTCTGTGACTGATTGCCCTTCTACCTTGGGGTCAATACTGGCTTTCAGCGCATCGCTTATGCTTCAATATTGTTTGCAATCTGGTCACACAAGCTGCAATACTCCTAAGATAAAAAGTTTGCTTGCAGAGACACAAAACTTAACAAACATTTAGTTGCCAAGTCCGTGGCAACGGTGCCAAAAACTTGATGGTGGGAATTGGAAGTCAATTTTACTCGACAACCAACTTCCCATGGACATGTTATGCGATGCATGTTCCTAAGATATGCATTTATAGTCTTGCGTCGATGGTCATGCGTTGGAATGAAAATGCGCCAACGAATGTATGCGATGACCATGTATCCTGCCACAAGTTTTCTTGCACTGAAACCAAGTATAATTTCAACGCAAGTTTAACACAGGGACATGTACTATATGTTTGCGGTGATGTGCATGCGGCGGTAGAAATAAAAGAATGTTGGAGGGGCTGCTAAGTTAATCCTACTCCTACTCCTATCTAACAGACAACGCAATGAGAATATGCATGAAGGGTAGAGATACGACAACACTTGACATGAAATAAATGTGATGGGAAAATAAAGAAAATGCGGAGATATTTTCATTGCAACCCTTAAGAGTGACCACAAGGGCAACCCTAGTCAACGCAAGCCAATGCGATCATGCTACACTCATGCACGACAAATCATTTTCCAATGGAAATGCGGTGCTCTTAAGTCTAGGACGCATGTGTTGAATGCAAAAGTGTCCATAGAGATTATTCCTAATTCTCTACTCTTTTCCTATGCGATGATGCAAAATGCACACAACGCAGCGGTAACCGCACACAATCATATCCTATCTCTAGGATGCATGCAATGGGTTAATAGCAAACAATGCTTATTTCTAAGCTCCTATCTCTTGTATTATGTGTTCTAATCTGACTCTTCCGAGCCTAGATTCTGACCTGACCTTCCCAAGCTTAGATCCTGTCTTTAGACTACCCTCCCGAGTATCCCTAATGAACGAATGAAGCATACATACTACAAGAAAATCGTATGAACTTGGTTGACGCAAGATTGTTACTATCCCTAGTGAACAACGCATACATTGCTTAATGCATCCAACCAATTACCCTCCCGGGTAGTTGATTGTTGCTTACTTTACTCATAAACAAGTAATGTGTTAGCCTATAGACAAGCATTGCAGCAGCTTCACACTAAGCAAATAAGGTTTTCTCACATACTCATGCAACGCACACCTCTCGGTGGTTTGCTACATGCTTCATATCTCTAATCCACATGACTAAGTATGCAATACCCACACAATCCCACTAAGCGTTGCAATGAAAGTGAAGATGCTAAGCAAGAAGATGGAGATGGGCTCGAAGGAACAGAGAAATGCATTGAAAACAAATTGTATTAATTCCTTAATTCTAAATGTCATACAATACAATATAAGAAAGAAGGGAAAAGAAAATGACCAGCTGGATGCAAAGATTTGCTTCCAGCGGATGTGCGTCAAGGCTGCCGGTGGTGCCATGGATGGGCAGAGGAATGGACTCTCTCGAGATCTAGCTCCGGTCGAAGGCTCCGATCGTCACTCGGAATGGATGAAGGAGGTGAAGAACTCTCAGCCATCTTCTCATGTGTTTGTCTGGATCGTAGGGATAAACCCTGGATAGAATGAATTTCAACTCATCGGCTTCTATTTATAGATCTTGGATTGCCGACAGCATTAATTCGATTGCTCTGAGTCTGACATTCGGCGCATTAGTCCTTTTCCGAGCCTCTACCACCAACGGCGTGGTAGGTGAAATGTCAACATCATCTTTTGGATTTTTCGAGGTAGATACGTTGATGCGTTCATTCCACCTACCTTGCATTGATCCATTAGTTTGCGTTGTCGCATAGCTGCAATCATTGAATGGTTCGGTTTTCGCATTTGCGTTCATTTCCTGCATTAGCTACAAAGATAGAACATTGAACGCATAATTAACGCAAAATAACGGGTTAGCCGAGATTCATCATGCTTGTCGTCGCAAGCTTACTTTTCTCATGAATTCCTCTCATGATTGTCGCATATTCTGCTTAATGACCTTCATAATTCTAAGTAAAAGGCCTAAGATGACATGCTTTCTGCATGTCATCAATATGTTGATGACTTAAATATAATTGGGACTCTTGAAGAGCTTTCAAAGGCAATAGAATATCTTAAGAAAGAATTTGATATGAAAGATCTCAGAAAAATAAAATTTTTCCTTGGCTTGCAAATTAAGCATTTTGTAGATGGAATATTTATTCATCATTCAACTTATACAGGAAAAATTTTGAAAAGATTTTATATAGACAAAGCACATCCATTGAACATTCCAATGGAAGTTTGTTCACTAGATGTGAAGAAAGATATATTTTGACCTTGAGATGATAAAAAAGAACTTTTTAGTCCCGAAGTACCATATCTTAGTGCAATTGACACACTTATGTATCTTACTAATAATATAAGACCAAATATTGCATTTTCAGTAAATTTATTAGCAAGATATAGTTCTTCTCCAACAAAAAGTTTTTGGAACGAAATTAAGCATATACTTTATTATATTCAAGGAAGAATCGACATGGGTTTGTTTTATTCAAATAAATCAAATTTTGATCTAGTTGGTTATGCAGATTATGGATATTTATCTGGTCCACACAAAGCTAGATCTCAAACAGGTTATCTTTCACATGTGGAGGAACGACTATATCATGCCGATCGATGAAACAAACCATAAAGGCCACATTCTCAAATCATGCTGAAATTCTTGCAGGTTACGAGGCTAGCCGATAATGTGTATGACTAAGATTAATGACTTAGCACATTCGTGGAACATATGGTTTGTCTTCTAGTAAAAATCTTTCAACGATATTATACGAAGACAACACAACATGCATATCTCAAATCAAAAGAGGATATATTAAAGGAGATAGAATAAAACATATTTCATCGAAGCTTTTCTACACTCATGATATTAAAAAAAATGGCGACATCACTGTATAACAAATTTGTTTGAAAGATAATCTGACAGACTTATTTACAAACGCATTATCTATCACAACCTTTGAAAAACTGGTGCACAACATTGGAATGTCGTGATTTAGAGATCTCAAGTGATGTTTCCAGAGGGGGAGTAAATATAGTTTTTAAGAGTATCAAATTAAATTTAAGATATCAAATTAAATGAAATATGTAATCATTTTCCTTCATTAGGATTTTTTTTCCAGTGGGTATTTTTCTAGTAAGATTTTAACAAGACATATTTCATATATAATAAACATCTAAGGGGAGTGTTATAAATATGTTAAATTAGGTGTAATATAGATGCCCATTATTAGTGTCTGTTGGCCATGTGTTATTTATCCATTACCCCATGTGTTGTCCATGTGTCTCAGATTACATACTATTAGTGTCCATGTAATCCACCTCCTATTTGCCAAATTGTCTATAAATAGTGGCATTTGGTGGGTTTTGAAAGACACATATTCGTGATCAATCCAAAGAGATTGAAGAAAGTGGAGAAATCCATTCTTTGTTATTTTATTTACTTTTGTTATTTATTTATATATTATATTATATTTATTTTATTATATATTATTATTATATATATTTTTTTTCCATATCCCTCATTGTACGTCATTGTGCTTCTCAAATTCACAACATATACATTATAAAATTATATAAAATAATGTGTAAAACAAAGTCTAACAACAAATATATATAGGTGAGATATATTGACAAAAAGAAAAGTATAATCTCTCTGCCTAAAAACTACAGCAAATTGCTACTCTAATATTTTGATTTTTCGAAAAGAAAAAAAAAGTTAAATTAGATGGAGGGGTTAAATTATAATTGTGTTGAGATTTTAATGAAAATCTCCAAACTATTTGACCATTAGTGAAAAAATGGTGACTATGAATATAAATGAAAATTTGGTGTTTTTAGGACTATTTGTATGGTTATCCCATTAAAATATCTTATACCAATGACTAAATCTTCGGTCCGTCATTCAATTTTCTCGATTATAATTTTTGTTACGTTGGAAGAAAAAGAAGCATAGACAGAAACTAAAATTCTTGACGTTAGAACTTATCATATAAGTTAAAAATGATCACAATTCATAACTAGTTAGGGGTATAATCGAAACTTTCAAAATTTAACAATCGAATTAAAAAAAACCATAAAAATTTAAGGATTAAATTTGTAAATTAATCCACACTTTCAATAATTAAAGAGAGGAGCTATAATTGTATAGGCACCAAGTTGGAAAAATTAGAATTTTTTTTTTTACAAAATCACACATCACAATAATGTTGGCAAACTATAATTATTCTTGTTCAAAAATCAATTTAAAAAAAAAAGGAAACCAGGGAAGAAAAAAAGACAAAGAAAGATCATTAATTGAGAGGATGAGTAATGAGTGTGCATGAACTAGCATTACCATAAGAAGATTGACACTTAGGTTGTGGGTCTAATTTGGCTGTTTGTAATAATATTCAAAACCATACAAATATTTCTATTTAAATCATAACTTTCATTACTTGGGTCCCTCTAGAATTTCCTTTGTCCTCTTAATCAACATATTCTTCCTTTTTTTTTCTCCTCTTCTTCTTCTGTACTTAAAACTTCTTACTGTAAATTAAACCAAAGTAACATCACCATATATAAGAAGCTCAAAGTGATCAGTCTTTTAAGTTTTCAGGAAATTAAATGGGGTTGTATAGATTTTGTAATAACTCTGAAAATCAAATTTCAAATTTTAATCTATATATTACATAATATGATTTAATACAATATGCTTTTATACATGCAGTAATAATATTACATAACATTTGTTATAGATAGATTTGCACTAGAGAACATAATCGATATTAAGTGACTTTGTAGAATATATCAGGTAAGAAAAAGATGAAACTTGATTGAAAACCACACTTCTAATCCCGACCCAATTAGATAAGAGGAAAAGGAGAAGTTGAACCAAAGGTTGAAGTATGCCGAGGCCAAGCCTCCCCTTCTACTGAGAATGGGGCATATCCAACCCATTTGGACATGAAAAAGGTGAGAGTTTGGACCAAATGCCTTGACTGACCTGGTCGGCCTTGCCTTGGCCGAGGTCAAGATTGAGCCTCTCCATTTGATAGACGGTTCTCAGACCTATTTGGCACGAGAATTAGCCTAATATTGGTTTGAAACCTAATCTAGATGTCCTAGGTTAGACTTTCTATGAATATATCATTATGACTTCAAAAGAAGTAAGTTCATTCTCATCCCTAAAATATTTGCTACAACAAAAAAACCTCTTACTGACTTAGGACCCATTTGGATTGATGTTGTGTTTGCTTGTGTTTGTGCTTTTGAAGATTTTTGAACGTGAAAATGAATTATTATGGAAAAATAAATGATCTATCTCTTGGTATGAAGATGGTGATATGCGTAGGATAGATGATAGATTTATGTTCAAGCATACTTTGCCAGTTGTATACAAGTTTTCTTAAGCTAGACACAAGTATAAATCTAACTTAAGTGTCTTATTAAGCCCAGGGTCGAATGCGGGGAATCTAGAGTAGACTAACACAAGATGGTTTATGATCTGTTAATTAGTCAATATGCATTGGTCATGTACACTAAACTACTTAGCATAATTGCAAGAGGAAGTAGGAGTTCAGATAGAGGGGAAGAGGGTACATGGATGAATGGATCATGCGTTAGAGGGTATGCGTTGATTTCTTAGTTAAGACAACAAGTCTATATGAGCACAGTGATAGTGAAATGGAGATGATGAAGATGTCTGCTAGAATTTAAGTGTATGAGTGTGATGCACTTAGAGTATGTTCTTTAGTTTATGCTCAACATCTCTCGATGTGAATGCCACATTTATCCTATCTCTAAGTTGCATGCGTTAGTCAAAATGAACAGACAAATGATATGAATAACTTTGTCTCTAAAATTACTCAACGCCCTAGCTTGATGAGTTCCGTAAATAACTACTCTATCTATTCTAAGTGCTTCTTACTTCAATCCACTGATCAAGTGGATTCAAGCAACAAACTTTATGTAAACATCAAGCAAGTAAACATCACACATACAAAAAACTTAATAATTTAACAAATGGAAATGTGGAAATGGTTGAAATGGAGATTGAATTAAAGAAATATGTTTTGATACATAGAATCTCAGTTCAATCACGTAAGTTTATGAACGAAAATGCTAAGAAAAGGAGAGAAGTCAAACTGCAGGGTTCAATCTCGTCCTCTTTGGCTCATTTTTGTGCTTGATGTTGACACCTATGCACAAAGGATGAAGAAGATATCTCTCTTGAGCTTTTCTCTGGAAGCACCTCGTTACCACTAGTGGAAAATGGCGATTGTTCTTTCTCTTTCTTTCTTGAAATCGACATAGATGAAAGATCTGCAGATTTTCTAAGTGCCTAACTCTCCAACTCCTAATTGACTAACTCTTTCAACTTCAAACAACTTCTCCTTATATAGGCAATCAACTCAGCCACTTGGTGATGTGATTGCATTAAAATCCATATGCTGAGACAGCTGCCTGCCAGTCAGTTGCCCATGCTTGTAAATTGTGATTTGACTTTAATTGCACGAGCCGAATGTATATACCATGCATCAGATCAATTGGACGCATGCTCCTTGCGTTGGCTTTGTCTGCACACTCAATAATTTTTCCTGATTCTTGCATTAAAGTGAATTAGCGATGCAATTTTTACTTAAAGGATACTTTTGCATGAGTTTATCACATATATATAATTCCATGCATTTTTCTTTATTATGAATGCGTTTACATCATTTTAATCCTAATTATTCTAACTTTAAGATAACAATAACTTGTATTTCTACAAGTTATCACACCCCCAAATTTCGAACAATATTTGTCCTCAAGCATTCCCAAAATAATTCCTTAGTATACTCACACAGCCACAACGCAAATAGCTCTACCTCTTATCATGTCTTTTAACCTAAAAGCGTCTAAGATTGGCGTTTAGAAGTGTAAGTTTGATCCTTTCCTAAATAAATATATCCTCGATCTCTAATGTGGCAAGCACATTTTTCAAAAGTTCTTTTACTTTCCAAAACATTTTCATCTTTCAAGTTCAGTAATGCATTAGAAAGTTTTCTCCTTACCAAAACTCTTTTGTAATGTAGATTCTTATTAATTTTTAATGATCACCCAAGCATCAATTTAGGTAACTCACCTTTGTTTTTGGTTGCCCCCACGAGTGTCGTACGGACATCCAACTACGAGAAAATACTCTTCACAACTAAACTCTTATCTAAGCTTTATGTTTTCTCTTTCCCTTAGGCTTAGATGTGGAGTTGGGATGCATCGGTCCTGGTTACCTACCTTCATTTTTGCTTGCCCCCACGGGTGTCATGCGGACATCAAACTACGAGTAAGTGCTATTTCCAGCTAAACTCATATCAGGTTGGGTTTCCCCTTGCGCTGATAGTGGAGTCTTGTTATTATGTTCAAAAGCTCTTCTTTTTCTCTCTTTTCTCTCTCTACTTTTTTTGGTTAAGATGAGTGAAATTGTGAAACTTGTGAGAGAATGCATCAACTTGAATCTCCCCACCCCTAAATTTTGGAGGTCAGCAAGGTCCTCATTGCTGAAAAAGAACTACAAAAATGCCTTAGAAAATCTCAAAAGTAGGTTTGAGGTGAAGCTCTCATGTATGGGAAATCAAAGATATGTTTTATTCAGTAAGGTTCTTAGACTTAGATTTCTAACGCCTATCCTAAACACTTTTGTGAGTTATTAGACATTAATGTCATCATTGAGGTATCAAAGAACGATGCTAGACACATGAATAATAATGCAAAACAGAAGGAATATTAAAGACAAACGCAAGGATCAAAATGATATATATCGTATTCATGATAAAGATAAATACATAAAATTCGAAATGGATAAAAAGTTAATCAAAATAATATAATAAAAAGGCCAACACCCCCAAATTTGACTAAAAGGTTGGCACATCATCCCTGCGTTCAGGGGCAGGGTCTTCATCCATGAATCTGAGGAGATCTCTTAAGTGCTGCGATAGCAGAAGCATGGCAAATATTTCCATCAAGACTTGATTAATATACTGCATCATGAAGTCGAACTAGTCCTCACTTTTCTGCGTTTGCTAAGGCAAGTAATCCCTCAAGGTAACATTTTGACAACGCAGAGTAGCTTGTTGATAACGGACAGAAATGCACGTTATCATAGTACTAAGTTCTTAAACAATGTTGGATTGCGTTGATGAAATATGTTAAATTGCATCCATTAAGCATAAATTCTATAATATTCCGGTTGCATGCGTCTAGCGCATTAGAGTAGTTGATCTTTACATTTTTGTGTAGAATATACGTTAACACAATGCAGAGATTGCGGTCATAGGAATACATTGGTCGAGCGTAACTTCACCGTAAGACTTTGCGTTGATCGTGCTTGCAAACATTCGCCCAAGAAAAATCACCGCAACTTGGTCAGCGCAACATGGTGGGCACATCCGGGTGAATAATTAAGAGCGATGGGACAAAAAGCTGACGGCAGTCAGATCTAAATTAAATTGACAGCTGATAACGGTCACGAAGTACATTCAGCTTTATCCGTGATAATTATCCGGCGCATCATTCAGGAATTAAAGTTGTCCCATCTATACAACCGAGAGAGAGAAGCCGCCTTTCACCATGGAAACTCTATAAATACTAAGTGCATTCTTCAGATAAGGGGTTAAGCAGTCAATTACTTCATAACTTTACAAGTTCACGCCTCTGTCCATAGTTTTCTTTCATTTTAAGGCGGGTGTGAGGAAGAAGGTGTGCCGGTAGATCGTTCTGATAAGTTTGGGAAAGCACCGGAAGCTCCAAGACAAAGAGAGGGCCGATGCCTATGAAAGCGGGAACATTTGTAAATCATAATAGAGATTCAGTGTAAAAAGCCTCGGTCAGCAAGGAATTACTACCAGACTCTCTACCTTTACTCTCCATTGTCATTTTGTACTCAACTCATTTATAAGAATGTAATTTCTTTCTCTATATCTGTTCACTTTCTGTCATTTATGCATGAGTAGCTAAATTAGTTGAATGGGTTGAGAAGTAATTAGCTAACATAACGAGGGAATCTTCATTCTTGCGATTATCTTGTTTATGTATGCTTCCTTCGTCTGTTAGAGATACTCGGGAGGGTAGTCTAAAGACAAGATCTAGACTTGGGAAGGTCAGGTCAAAATCTAGGTTTGGAAGAACTAGATTAGAACACATAAACGGGAGATAGTCACTTAGGAATGAGCACTATTTGTTATTAACATATCGCATGCATCTTAGCAATAAGATATGATTGTATGCGGTCACCTTGCTTTCATGCATTTTGTATCAACGCATAGGACAAGAGTAGAGACTTAGGGATAAGCTCTATGGACATTTTGCATTCAACACATGCGTCCTAGACTTAGGAGCATCGCATTTATATTGGGAAATGACTTGCTATGCATGGTTGTAACATGATCGCAAAGTTTGACGCATTTCCGAGTAACGCTAGCTAAAGATCTTCTCAACCCGTTCATCACATACTCATTGCACCTATCAACATAACTATCTTTCTCAAATCCGCCGCCTTTATTTACTTCTTTTTCATCAACATAACAACACACCCACACTTTATTTATTTACTTGGTTACCACAAAGTTTTCATAAACATTACCAACACAACTATTTTTACAAGTCCCTGTGTTCGACCCTGGACTTACCAGGAAACTCAGAGGAATTTATACTTGAGTGCACACACTCAATCCATCAACGCATATCATCCATATTTCCATTCATAAAATAACGCATCACCTGTTGCAAATGAAGAGCTTCCATGGATGTGTCCAAGGGTCGGAGTTGGGCTTAGATGAACTGTTTAAGCTCATCTATGTTGACAAGTGCGGTAGAAGGTATAGGTGCATTGGACTGGGAGCCAGGGAAAAGCTATTGTGATTCATACATCTCTTCAACTGGACTGTTAGTCGTGTGAATGTTGCTTGTTCCCACTCCACTTGGCTCATAGATAACTATTGGAGGGTAAAAACATGATGTAGGACAGAGTGGTGAGGAAAACGCCTAGGTCTCACTATTTCACCAATCTGGTCCCTATTCATCGTGATGCTCTAGACTAGTTGATTCATTAACAAAAGATGTTAGGGCTGAGAGGCTTAAAGGGAGAAGAGGTAGGTTTGAAGGGAAACCATCGAAGGTTTCAAAGCGGAAGCAGGGATCATTCCCTTTTTAGTTTTCACAGAATTCATAAATATTACGGATCAGAAAAATATGCATTAAGAAACCTAAATTACAACATGCTTTAGGGGGAATTAGGGAAGAAGAATTACTTACCCTTGAAGCCAAATAATCTTCATGTATTCCCTATTGATCCGGATCACGATCCTCTTCAGACCAAGACACCACCACTTGAGAACCCTCAATATTCTCTTGGGATGAAAATTGGGCAGGAGTGCTAGGGCCCTGCACAATTTTTAGAAGAAGGATGAGAGGATGAAAGGATTTTTCTCAAAGAGAACTCTTCTTTGTAAATCCAGAGGAAGAAG
The DNA here is from genome assembly GCF_009727055.1 of Benincasa hispida. Taxonomy (NCBI): domain Eukaryota; kingdom Viridiplantae; phylum Streptophyta; class Magnoliopsida; order Cucurbitales; family Cucurbitaceae; genus Benincasa; species Benincasa hispida. The sequence continues at coordinate 70,037,015 of NC_052360.1, read as the reverse complement.
ATGAAGAATTCGTTTAACCCATTGAACTGCCCACACTACATGTCCTGTTCAGAGAAAATTAGGGGGAGGGAGTTATAACTCCCCCCCTTTAATTAAATTAAATAAATAAAATTTAATTTAATTAAAACTAATATATATATATAATAACTCCCTTATTATATATATACTATGTGTTATATCAAAATATAACACATAACCTATATTTTTATATTGTATCAAATATAATATAACTTATAGTTTTATTTTCTCTCACTTATGCATGACATTTAATATAAATCATATTTATACTAAAATTGAATTATATGAATCTCATCCATATAATTAATATTCGAATCATATTCAAATATTTAATTCATCTCAACTATTTATGGTATTTAACATAAATCAAATTTATATTAAATTTAATTATATGAATCTCATTCATATAATATTAGTATTTGAATTATATTCAAATTCCTCTCAAAATACTTTATATTATAATATATCTAATACATTATATTAATTATATCATATATAATTAATTCCCTAAATAAATTTGAATAATTCAAATTAATCCAAAATTAATTCTCAATTTAATCTATGTTGAGCTATAGAAGGGACCTTATGAACATATAGATTGAAGCTCCAATGGTACTTGGATAAATAATTAAACTCTTTAATTAAATTACCCAACATCCATTAACTGCCAGTCATTCTACTAAAGACTGACAACTGCACTTTTCGCACTACAGATATATTTCTGTGTCTATTGGATATAATCAATTAACAATGCAATGATCCCTCACAAATTGCTCGTAAATATAGTTGGGTCAAAATTACATTTTTGCCCCTATAGTTACATTTAACTCCTTAAGTACCACTGATTCCTCTAATGAACAATAAGTCATAATCCAACTATTACCAAGTCCCTCTCCAGCTAAGAGAGGGTGTGATCACATTGTTCAAGCCTTGGAATTAGTCCTTAAGGGAGAAATTTATCTACTTACCCAGACGTTAAGGAATGAGTGAATTCCATTTTGTGTAGCTGTGTTTTCAGCTCCCCAATCAGACAAATCCATCAACGCGTTTGCACAATGCAAAAATAAGCCACGAAAAATACAACTGCCCACGTGGCTTCCCCTTGACGCTCTTAATCTGATCAGCAATAAGTTGTCCCACATCATGGGGTATGCATTGCATTATACAGTAGGTGCCCAAGACCCTCTCTCGCGATAGAGTTTCATCATGTGTTGTGGGCATGATACGATTGGTGTCGGGGAGAAGATTTTTGGGTGCCATCGTCATGACACCCGTTCTTGAAATTTGCCATATGCTCCCCCACTCTGCCACTACTCTAACCACATCTTCCAATTGGCTTGGAGTTGGTTGCTCTATGTTGCAATTACCCTCAGCATCAGGGTTATCTTATGCATTGAGTACTTTGTTAATAATTTTGGGGGAGAAGCGAACAACAAAATCTTCCACCAACATCGCGTTCCTTGCTTTGTCGAACTCACCGTTGTAAAACATACGGACGAGGCGAGACCAGATTCTTAATGGGTTGACATATAGCTGATGCCAACCCATTGCGTCGATGATGCCTGTGATGTATTCTGACAGGGGACTACGTTCTGGGAAAAATTCTTTCTCTATGAGGATGTCATTGAACTAGCGCTTTCTCCACCCTATTTGCTTGGGTGACGCAGGTGCCACCCTTTTTCCTTTCTTCTTTTCCTTATTCTTATAACTTTCGGCCTATCGGGCCAACACTGTCTCCTCCTCCTCCAATTCTCTTTGGAGGGATTTCTTTTTCTGTTCATGTCTTGCAGGCCTATATTCTCAAGCCTGCATTTCAACTTGCTCGAATCAAGCGAGCTTTCTTCCTACATTGCAACCATAGGGCCGGTTACAACTTCTTCATTCATCTTCTCCTTCTTCTCTTCTTCTTCTATTATCAACCTTTATTTCTTTTTAAAGGTTGCACTAAAAACCCTTATTCGCATCTGATGGTCGTGATAGGGATGCGTCAAGGTTAGTTGCAGCAGGACTAAACCCTTGCGATCTTTCTTCATTTGCTTCCCATTCAAGAGCATAGAGTCAGCTTCATCTAGTTCTTCCTCTGTTGGGGCTGACGCACCTCCATTATTTTCCTTTTCTTGCTCACTTGTAGCTAACACGGCTTTAGCTTCTCGATGCATGGGTTGATCCACCTCCAGAAATTGTCTCTGGTCGAGTCTGGCTAAAATAGGTCCAAAAACCTCTTGCTTGTCTCTTCGAGCCAACTCACTAAGACTAGGCTGAGATTCTTCAGATTGCTCAGTAGGCTCCAATGCAGGAATGTTGGACCTTAGTGGATCAACTGATGGTGGTGGTGGTGTAATAGGGGGAGGGCTAGAGAATGTGTGCGGTGAACCTGGAGAGGATGTGGGAGAAAGAAAGGATGCCTCAATGGGAAAGATGGTGGCTAAGGGCTCAATGGCTAGGGGAACTGCCGGATGCATGATAGGTGATGACGTAGTTCTCAAGTGTTTAGGAATAGAGTCATGCGTTGACATTATGGGTGTGATGCATCGAGACTGGTGGAGGAAGTTATGTACTTAGGATTTTTGGGTTTAGGGGAGATGAAAGGACTGGGTTTTCAAAGGCTTTTGGAGGAGATGAACAGTCATTGGGAGATGGAGGGTTTTGTTGGCGCTGTTTTTGTGGAGGATTGCACAAACGGCGTAGGTTTGGATGGAGCAGTGGCTTTTTTGGAGGAAGATAAAGCGGTTGGCCGGTGGCTAAAGGAAACAACATTCGAGGATAGGGATGGGGATGAAGGTGGAGAAGAGAAAGAACTTACTAGGCTATCTCGATGAAGCTCATGGAGTAATATTGACTATCTATAGCATCTAACATCGTTTCCAATGAGAAAGCTGTTAGGTTGTACATCCTAAAACTCGCAGTTTGTAGAGTTAAACATTTTCTATTATCAATAAAGATGTTATTCAACATTTCTTCAATAAAGTTGTTATTGAATTTGTAAATTGCACTTGTAAAGAATAAATCCAATAAACTAAGATCCATGGCTGTTATATGAATACTTGAACTTTATGTGGAGACATAAAAGTGGATCAAGTTCGAGTAAATAGTTAAAATGATCTACAGTATAAGAATAAGATTGGATGCCTTATTCTGGTAACACTATCGGATGCGGCATACTCTGTAGTTGTTACAATTTGTTGTAAGGTGCTACAAACTAAGTTATTCTGATTTGTTCATGTATGGACATGAGGAGTGGGGGCGTCCTATGCAATGAGTTTGTGTAAGATCAGACCAAGAAATAAGTCATTATTACTTTATAATGTTGTTTACTGTTTAAGACTGACTATTTCGCTTAGATGACTTAGTGATAACTTGTAGAATACAAGTTATTGTGGCTCAAAAGTTGGAACAATTAGGGTCTTTAATGATAAAATCTCATCATTTTTAAAAGAAACGCATGGAATTACTCGAAAACTATCAAACTCATGCAAAAGAAGGTTTATTGCTAAAACACTGTAGCACTAACACATGATATTGCAGGATCTCAACAAGAGGCTGACACATGATTAAGAAAAGTGTCGCAGGCAAAGTCTAACGCATGGGGCATGTGTCGGAGGGGTTCAACGTAAGGAAGATTCATTGATTTAGGCCGTTTGTGTCAAATCACCACTTGCAAGCATGGGCACCTGTAGCGGGAGGCGTCTAAAAAGCATCTGAGTGTCAGACGGTTGACTTGGGTATGGAATTTAATGTTGCCCATCATCAAGTTGGAGAAGACTGATGCCTATAAATAGAAGAAATCCCACCAGATGAAAGAGTTCCAAGTTCCAAGTTCTCAACTCTCAATTTTTAGTCTCAGTTTTAGCTTAGTCTTAGTTTTAGATCTTTAGAGCTGTGCTGTGGTGCCGAGAAGAAAAAGAGGGAAGAAAACCACCACCATCACCGATCAAGAAGCGGAGGAAGCTGAGCTCGAGAGAGACACTTCTTCCAATTCTTCCACAAGTGGTTGTACATGACTAGAATTGAGCCAAAGAGGACAAGAGATTGTACTCTGCGGCTTAACTCCTTTCATTTCATCTTACTTATTGCTTTCATCTATTCATTTGATTAAGTATTGGTTTTGTAAACACAACCAATTACTTTATAAATTCACATATATGATCTATCATACTTTGCCATTGTTTATTTCTTGTTTATGTTGGATGCATCTATACTTCATGCAAAATTCCATTTCGAACGCTTAAGTCAACTAAATCAATTGGTAAAAGCATCTTTAGCTTAAACTATTCGAGAGAATAAGTAAGCCAGCATCAAGTTAGAACGCCTAGTACATCTAGAGATAGACATATTGGTGTTTTTATTGCATCCTGTGTTTGACGCATACATCCTAGAGATAGGTATTGTATGATATTCGCATTGAGAAGTGTCGAATAGAGTCTACGCATAAACGAAGATAAATAAGTCGTCTCATTCGCATCATATTCTTGTTCGTGTACATCCAACTTAGATAAACGCATATCACTTGCATCAAACTTCATTTTTACACGACCCATCATTCTCTACTCGACCCTTTTGTATCTTCTTGCACACACACACAACAGCTTAGTGTAAATAACTCATTTCTCCATACACTTAGGATACCTCTACAATAGTTACAACGCAAGGTCTGCGTTAGCTTTAATCTGAATCCCTGAGTTCGACCCTGGACTTATCAGGAATCTGAGTTGGATTTATACTTGGATCTGATTCAGGAAAACTTGAATGTCAATAGAGGAGTGTCATGCGTCCTGTTGCACATCACTAATGCAACAACGCGTTACTAATGCATAATAAATGCATCAACGCATCATTCATATTTACACTTATTTTTCCAATTATTTTATACAATACACTCCTAAGCTCGAATCCCGAAATTAACGAACACCTAGGTAACTCGATCTTAATCCTGAGCTAACTATGAACTCCTTTTTATTCGGGATTATTCTTAGATTTGCATAGGTGAGGGTTGACTCAACAACGCTGGCTTAATAAGCCTCCCATTTTAGGGGTAAGACTGGGTAGATAGCTGGGGACATAGAGTGCAAGACAAAATTCACTTCTACCTAATTAAGGGATAGGAGAAATATTATTGAACAAAAGGTCCCACCCTCTCATTGGCTCGAGAGGAATCTGGTTTAGTGATTGGATCACAAACCAATTGTTCATTAGAGGATCCATTAACTTCAAATCATATTTGAAATATAGAATTTTCCACTTAGTGGAAAAATCCATTGTTTCACCAACTAGTAGGTGGAACTCTACAATTCAAACATCTATCCCAATTTAATCATCAAGTTTGAGGTGTCTTTGACTGAATTCATTGATGCCTTCATGTAGTTGAAGAATAAAAACACTCCAATTTATGAGAGTTAAAAGTAAGAAGTATTAAAGAACTAAAGGAAAAAGTTCTTGCTGAGTTCTTCTCCTTCACTTGAAAACTTATCCCTTTTCGTTCACAGATTCAACTCAATTGTGAGTTCTACCACTCAAATTCAAGGCCGAGAATAGTAGAGAATATTTCTTGGTGGTTCACTAAAGATTTGAAGCTGAGAATACGTGAGGAGTAGCTTGGATCGGAGAGGAATTCTTCAAAGGTATGTGTTTCTTGAAACCATCTCATGACCCTATGAACATGCTTATTTTAATGTCAATATGAAGGAATTATAATGCTTAATGATCTTGTTTTCTTTCGTTGCTTGTTTCTGAATTCTAACAACTGGTGCCAGAGCATCATTTAAGCATTCAATTGGGTTTAATTTTGGTTTGGTGGGTGTTGTTCATAAGTTGTATGAAATTGATGAACTAATATGTTTTTTTCTAAGTTTTGGCATTGTTTTCTCTTCAATTATGTTGTAATTCTTGTAACTGAGTCTTGATTGATGAGCTTTGATGTGTGATTAAGTGTCTGTAATTTAATTAGAGGCATTAGAGTTATAATTAAGATGTAATTGAAGAAAGAAGTGAAAAAGGCCGAGCAACAGGAATTGGATTTTTAGCCACTACCCAATACTCGATGCTCGATGCCCCAAACTTGATGGTACTTTGTGCAATACTCGATGCATGATGCCATACTCGATGAGCAACTCGATGGTATTTTATGAAATACTCGATGCACGATGCCATACTTGATGGTACTTGATGCCAAAACTCAATGGTATTTTGTGAAATACTCGATGCACGATGCCATACTAGATGGTACTCGATGTCATACTCGATGGTATTTAGTGAAATACTCGATGCACGATGGCATACTCAGTGGTTGAGGGCATACCCGATGTTTGATGGTACTCAAATTGTTTTGCCCAATTCAACCCAATTTTGAGCATTGGGGGTCTGGTTCGAGAGGTACGAGTCCGGTTCAAGTCGGTTCGAGCAATCTAAAAGTGTTTTGGAGCTGGTTTTTCCTGAATTTTTTAATAACTAGGCCTTTGTCTGCTTGAAAAATGCCAAAACTAAAACCTTATCAGTTAGTATTTAATTATTTATGCATGTGATGTATGTTATAGTTAAATAAATCTTGTATCTGCATAAAGCATGCCATGGAGATTTCAAATCCCACCATAGGAAGCATGTTACATGCATTGAAAGTATGTTATAAAGTGTTATAATATATAGTATGCATGTATAGGATTTCAAATGTTTTAATATAAATGTTATATTAAATGATGAATGCCTTTGATGTATGTTATGGATGCTTATCATGTCTAAAATTTTGTAAGTGGTCATAAAATTGGATTAGACAATTAAAATCCATAACAAAGATAAGCTGCATGCTCACGTAGATGAACCACTTGTTTTAATAGTTAAAATAGGTTAACACCTTGTAAAATATGGTTACAAACTCAACCATTATAAAATCCTGTCTAAGGTTGGGGGTTCTTAAGTTGACGGCTATGAAACACCTCCTACCTGGGGATTATGGCCGAATAATTGAGTGTTGTTAACCAGTTTTATGAGCAATACGTGAGCGATGTGAGGTTTTAAAACTGGTTTATCACCTACACATCGTAGATTAAAATCCAAATATAAACGTTATACTTTGATAAACACCTAAACTTAGGTTGTTTAATTAGCTGGAACAAACCTGAGTAAAAATATACCCAAACTAATATTAGAACACTTCAGTAGGAGTTTGATAACATATATGATATGTTATTAGAACACTCTTTAGTGGGAATTTAAGAATGCTTTAGTGAGAGATTAATAACATATATGATATGTTATTTTCAACTCTAACATCCCTAAGAGTTCACAATCAAGATTTATGTTTCACTTTGTGTCACCCTGGTAGTGACCCCAATTTGGAAAGTTTTTAGAGGAATCGAGATCATGGTGAATAGGGGAAGTTGTTCACAGTAAAATCAAAAGTGATGCTTTGATTTTCATTCTCATGTCCTAAGATTTTCACACCGTGAGATTCATGCGACGCTTCGTGTCACCCTAGGAGTGACATCCATTCGGAAGGTGTTTGCATGAGTCAAGATCAAGGTGAATGAAGGGAAGTTTTTCAATGTAAAATCAAATATACGATATATTGATTTCAACTCTCACATCCCTAGAAAGTTCATAGTAAGTGGGTGAAGGATATGTGTCAACACATCCTGCGGTCTCTTTTGTTTGTTTGGACAGTGAGATTCGTATGTTTCGTCTACTTGTCATCTTTAAGTCGGCCTTGCTAGTTGTTTAACGATGACTATCCCCTCGGAGGATTGTAAACATAGGATTCGGAACAACTCAAACTCCAAAAATGGATAGGATTTCTTAGGTCGTTTTTCAACCTTGACTTTCCAATTCGGTAGCATCATTGGGGCCGACCTCTGAGATCTGAAAATGGAGGGTTACACTTACGAAATTACTAAGTGTTAGTAAGTTCTAATAAAAATCGGTAGCTAAATGACTATCAGAATATGATTTATTCTGGAGATAGTATATTTTGTCAAGAATATCTTGCTTTAGTGAATGAGTATTTGACTGCTCCTCGTTAGCACTTATTCTGACTTACTATACTATCATTGCAAATAAATAATAATCATGGGTATATTATTACTTTTTTCTAAAACTTGATTTGGATTTAGTTGCAATTTACTAATAAGAATATATTTAAAAACTCAACATGTCAAATTTTTCTAAAATACTCGCTTCTGCTTTAATTAACGGTAATAACAATTCAACATGCAAATTACTAGCAAATGATGATTCAAAACAAGTTTTAACAAAGGGTTGTCCTCTATCTTCCTCCTCATCTAAAGTTTTGAACAATATAGATGAGAATGAAAAATTCGAACGACAGAGTAAATGCGATTTACTAGTCATTGAAACATGCTTAGTGGAAAGCAATAAAAATACCTGGATAATAGATTCAGGTGCCACTACTCATATTGGTATTTTCTCTCAGGAAACTAGTTCCTAGAGACAAGTTACAGAAGGCGAAGTGACCTTTAAGGTAGGGACTAAGGAGGTTATTTCAGCTAAAGCAGTGGGGGATATTAAGTTATTTATAGGAGATAGGTACATTTTACTTGAATGGTAACATTTTACGGTCAAATCTTATGACTTTAACCAACGAACCTTGTATCTACAAGAAAATCGTTAACAATACTGTCGCTTTTTTGGTTTTATATGTTGATATTCTACTCATAGGAAATGAAGTAGAATTTCTGGATGACGTCAAGAGATTGCTTGCTACGCAATTCATAATGAAAGGTTTGGATGAAGCGCAGTATGTTCTTGGGATCCAAATAGTTTGAAACTGAAAGAAAATAACTTTAGCATTATCTCAAGCATCTTATATAGACAAGATGTGGTCTAGATATAAAATGCAAAATTCTAAGAAAGGAATGTTGCCTTTCAGACATGGAATTCATTTGTCTAAGGAACAAAGTCCTAAGACACCTCAAGATGTTGAAGTTATGAAATGAATTCCATATGCATCAACAGTGGGGAGCTTAATGTATGCCCTGTTGTGTACTCGTCCCGACATATGCTATGTAGCCGAAATAGAAAGCAAATTTCAGTCCAATCCAACATATGATTGTTGGACTGCCGTTAAGAACATCCTCAAATATCTTCAGAGAATGAGGAATTATATGCTCATGTATGGTGCTAAGGATTCGATCCTTGCTGGATACACTGATTCTGACTTCCGGATCGATATTGATTCAAGGAAATAAACTTCAGGGAAAGTATTCGCTCTGAATGGAGGATCAGTAGTGTGAAGGAGTATCAAATAAAGTTGTATTGCTGACTCCACAATGGAAGCTGAGTATGTAGCTGCAAGTGAAGCAACAAAAGAAGCAGTATGGCTCAGAAAGTTCCTTACTGACTTGGAAGTGGTTTTAAATATGCACATGCCGATCACTTTATACTATGATAATAGTGGAGCAGTTGCAAACTCAAAGGAACCTAGAAGCCATAATCGTGGAAAGCACATCAAACGAAAGTACCATCTCATCAGGGAGATTGTACACAGAGAAGACATGATTGTCACGTAGATAGCCTCACAAGACAATTTAGTTGATCCATTTACAAAGGCCCTCTCGGCTAAAGTGTTTGAGTGTCACCTGGTGGGACTAGGACTATGAGATTCTTTTTACTAGAGCAAGTGGGAGAAATAATGGGTATCTGATGCCCTAGTTGATTGTATTTATTCTTTTTATTTTCTCTCATTGAACTCAACATTGTATATATTTATCTACTGGAGTTTTAGTCCAACTGGGAGCTTTTTGGGTTATATGTCCTAAAACTCGCAGTTTATAGAGTTAAATATTTTCCATTATCAATAATGATGTTATTCAACATTTCTTCAATAAAGTTGTTATTGAATTTGTAAATTACATTTGTAAAGAATAAATCCAATAAACTAAGAACCATGGCTATTATATGAATACTTGAACTTTATGTGGAGACATAAAAGTGGATCAGGTTCGAGTAAATAGTCAATATGATCTACAGTATACAAATAAGATTGAATGCCTTATTCTGATAACACTATCAGATGCGGCCCACTTTGTAATTGTAACAATTTGTTGTAAGGTGCTACAAACAAAGTGATCCTGATTTGTTCATGTATTTACTTGAGGAGTGGAAGTGTCCTATGAATTGAGTCTACATAAGATCGGACCATGAAATAAGTCACTATTAATTTATAATGTTGTTTACTGTTTAAGCTTGAATATTTCGCTTAGATGACCTAGGTAACTTGATCTTAATCCTGAGCTAACTATGAACTCCTGTTTATTCGGGATTATCCTTAAATTTGCATAGGTGAGGGTTGACTCAACAATGCCAGCTCAATAAGTCTCCCATTTCAGGGGTAAGACCGGGTAGATAGCTGGGGACATAGGGTGCAAGATGGAATTTACGCCTACCCAATTGAGGGATAGAAGAAAGGTTGTTCTCTTATGTATTGATTCCGGGTCTTGAACAAGTGGGCCAACCCTCTCATTGGCCCGAGAGGAATTCGGTTTAATGATTGGATCACAAACCAATTGTTCATTAGAGGATCAGTGGAACTTAAGAAGCAAGACATAATTTTAAGGGTAAAACAGCTTTTGACCCAGCTGTTATTACGAATAACTTGTGAAGGGTCGACTTACTGATTATGGTTAAATTAAGTGGACACAAATATATCTACAGTGAGGAGAGCGCAACTATCAAGTTATAGTGGTGTGACTCGGTAGCTAAAGAATATTGATTAATTCGTTTTAAAGAGTTTTAGTCAATTAATCTTAAATCGTTGGAGCTCATGATCTGTAAGTTCATAAGGCCCCTCTACTAACTCATAAAACATGAACACCTTGAATTATTAAATTGAATGAATTTGGAATGATATCAGTTTGAAGTGTTCAAATTGAATCTAGGGTTTGAGTTTGAATAGTACAAATTCAAATTAAGGTTTGTATAATTATATATATAATTAATTAACGTTTAATTTATCAAAATGAAACGAAATTGGAGAGTTACGATATTAAATATTGATTTAGATATTAATTATATGAATAGGATTCATGTTTAAAATTAGGTGTGTGATTAATTTAATATTTGATATTAAATTATTATTTAATTAATTAAATATGTTTAATTAATTAAAACCAAACTAATTTTCAAATTTAATTCAATTTGAGAAATTGAGTTCTAAAATTTTGATTTAAATTAATTTTGAATTAATTTATATTTAAATTTAAATTGTATTTGAAATATTGAATTTTCCACTTAATGGAAAAATCCATTGTATCACCAACTAGTAGGTGGAACTCTACAATTCAAACATTTATCCCAATTTAATCTTCAAGTTTGATGTGTCTTTGACTGAATTCACTGATGCCTGCATGTAGTTGAAGAATAAAAACACCTCAATTTGTGAGAGTTAAAAGTGAGAAGTATTGAAGAGCTAAAGGAAAAAGTTCCTCCTGAGTCCTTCTCCTTCACCTTCACCTGAAAACTCATCCCTTTCCCTTCAGAAATTCAGCTCAATTATGAGTTCCACCACTCAAATTCAAGGTTGAGAATAGTAGAGAAGATCTCTTGATGGTTCACTAAAGATTTGGAGCTAAGAATACATGAGGAGCAGCTTGGATCGGAGATGAATTCTTCAAAGGTATATGTTTCTTGAAACCATCTTATTACCCTATGACCATGCTTATTTAATGTCAAAATTAAGGATTTAGAATGCTTAATGATCCTGTTTTCTTCTGCTGCTTATTTCTTAATTCCAACAAAAGCTTGAAGATTCTTGAAAGATGGTGATTGGAGTAGTGTAAACAGACGACAAGGAAATTGAAAGCAGGAAGATCATGAGGAATAAGAAGAAGACTCGGAGAGGGGACCTAGCTTTTATAGGTAGACGCATGAGGAGAGAGAGGGGGCACAGACGTGACTTGTGTTAGCTACAGGTGACTGCACGTTTAATGCGGATCTGGAAAGACACATATAGGGCCATTCAAACACTCGAGTGGTTCACCTCCTAATATAACAACTCTTCCTAGCGTTGGTTTAACTCTAACGCACCAATTCAAGTTTCAATTTAAGTTAACCACGAATTTGGTTGTTTCTGGCAACAAACAATTTAAAGACACAAATTAAAAAAATTCACTACCAAACTAGAATTCAAATAAGAATATAAAGAAAGCATGATATACAAAAAGCAAAAATAAAGCATAGAAAAGGAAGCATCCCTAGAATATAAGTATCTAATTGCATGTAGGGATGACTTCGACGCAAGCTTCAAGCAGGCTCGCACATGTCAATGGATGCTTTACAACACTCTGCATCCCCTTCAAAGTATGGCTTGACTCTTAATCCATTTACTCTGAAGGCGTTTGTTCCATCCTCTCGAGTGAGCTCAATAGCTTCATGAGGAAAGATTTCCTTGATAATAAATGGTCCGGACCACATAGACTTTAGTTTTTCTGGAAACAAGCATAAACACAAGTTAAATAACAAGACTTTTTAATCAACAAATAATTCTTTCTTACTGATGTATTGGTCGTGCCAACGCTTGATCTCCTCCTTGTATATCTTTGCATTTTCATACGCGTTCAACCGCCATTCATCCAACTCGTTTAGTTGTAACTTTCGATTCTCTCTAGTGACTTCCAGGTCTAAGTTTAGCTTCTTGACCGCCTAGAAAGCTTTGTGTTCCAACTCTAGCGGAAAATGACATGCTTTCCTAAATACTAAGGCATACAGAGACATTCCTATTGGTGCTTTGAATGCAGTCTGGTATACGCAGAGTGCCTCATCAAGTCTTTGCGCCCAATTCCTTCTCGACGCATTGACTACCTTGTCCAAATTTTTTTTGGTTTATCTATTTGAAATTTCAACTTGCCTGTTTGTTTGTGGGTGGAAGGCGGTGGACACCTTGTGCCTAACATTATATTTAGCAAGTAACTTATAAATAGTAGAGTTTATGAAATGCGTACCTTCATCACTGATTAATGCCCTAGCCGTTCTAAAGCGTGTGACGATGTACTTTGTTAGAAATTTTGAAACAATTACTGCATCATTCTTTACACAAGCTGCTGCCTTGACCTACTTTGATACATAATCTACGCCATCAAGATATATTGCTGACCACAAGAGGGAGGAAACAATCCCATGAAATCAATACCCCAAACATTGAATAGTTCCACTTCAAGTATGTTGTTCAGGGGAATTGCATTTCTTGCTGATATATTACCCATGTGTTGGCATCAGTCACATTTGATTACATAGTCTCGTGCATCTTTGAACAACGTGGGTCAGAAGTACCCACTTTTAAGGACCTTTGTAGCAGTCCTTTGTCCTCCAAAGTGGCCTCCATAAAAGGACTCATGGCTTTCAGATAGTATGTGTTGTACCTCAACTTTGGGAACATATCGATGCATGATCAAATTAAGGCCCTACTCATAAAGGAATGGCTCATCCCGAAAGTAAAATTTGTTGTCGTGCATGGGTCTTTTTCTTTGTTGGGAGTTGAAATCTTTAGGAAATTGCTTAATGGTTACGTAGTTGACAATGTCAACATACCAAAGTTCTCAATCTTCAACTTTTAATAGACATTCGTTAGGAAATTTTTCTTCAATTTCTGCCAGCCCCAATTGAAATTCCTTATTCTCCAAGCATGACAGGTGGTTAGCCACCTGATTCTCTATCCTTTTCCTGTCCTTAATTTGCAGGTCAAATCTCGTAACTGTAGTACCCAACGAATGAATTTGGGCTTTGCGTCCTTCTTATCCATTAGGATTTTAATGGCAAAATGGTCAATATAGATGGTTGAAGACGTGCCAACCAGAAATGCTCGAAAATTTTCAATTGCAAACACCACCACTAACATTTCTTTCTCTGTGGTTATATAATGTTCTTGAGATTCGTTGAGCATCTTGGACGCATAGGAGATAGGGTGTATAAGATTTCCCTTCTTCTGACCCAGCATTGCTTCAATTGCTACATCGCTAGCGTAACACATTAGGATGAAAGGTTGCGTCCAATCAGAAGCCACCAGTATAGGTGTTATTGTTAATGCGTACCTCAAAGTTTCAAACACATGTTGGCAGTTTTCATCGAATACATAGGGTATATTATGTTCTAACAATGCACTTAGTGGACATGCAATTTGGGAAAAACCTTTAACAAATTTCTGATGGAAACCTGCATGGCCTAAAAGGCTTCTCAGGCCCTTGACAGTTGCAGATGCGAGGAACATTGCAATCACGTCAATCTTTGTGTCATCAACTTCCAATCCTGGCTTAGAAACCTTATAGCCAAACACAATACCCTTTGTCACCATAAAGTAACATTTTTCTCAATTAAGCACCAAGTTAGTTTCCTTACAACTAGCAAAGCTAGCTTTAAGGTTGTTAAGACAGGTCAAGTAAGAGTCTCCAAAGATTGAGAAATCATCTATAAACACTTCAATAGATTTCTCTAGAAAATCGGAGAAGATAGCTATCATACATCTTTGGAATGTCCTTGGTTTGTTACACAACCCAAAGGGAATGCGTCAAAATGCAAATGTTCTAAAGGGACAAATAAATGTTGTCTTATCCTGGTCTTTTAAGATGATGAGGATTTGATTATAGCCAAAGTATCCATTCGAAAAGTCGTAAAACTCCTTTTTGACCAATCTTTCTAACATTTGATCAACGAAGAGGAGTGGAAATGGTCATTCTTAGTCGATGCATTCAATTTCCTATAGTTCATGTAGATGCGCCATCCAGTAACAGTTTTGGATGGAATTAGCTCGTTGTTGCTATTAATGATCACAGTCGTGCCGCCTTTCTTTGGCATGAATTGCACTGAGATTATCCAGCTACTATCAGAAATAGGGTAGATAACCTCTGCGTTGAGCCATTTGATTATTTCTTTCTTCACTATCTCCTTCATAATAGGATTGAACCTGCGTTGGGACTTAATTGATAATGTTTTCCCTTTTCCTAGTCTAATATTGTGCATACAGTAAGATGGGCTGATCCTTTTGATGTTAGCTAGCATCGAGTAAAAGTTGTTCATTAGTAGGAGAAAGTTTAGATGAAATTATAATAGGTAAAGTATTATTGTTGCCAAGAAAAATATATTTAAGATGGTCCGAAAGAGGTTTAAGTTAAAGCATTGGTGACTCCTCTAGAGAAGGGAGCATTGGCTTTGACTGTCACTCATCCAGACATAGCGACTCAAATTTCCTTATGCCTGCAGTCAACAAATGGACCTCACATCCTTGGTCCACTTTCTGGTTCTCCTCTTCCTCAAGTAGTTGAATTGGTTCAATGAATTGACAAGATTCTACGTCATCGGGGAACTTCAATGTGTTTTAACACATTGAATTTTACTTCCTGATCATCTACGTGCATGGTCAATTCCCCTTTATGTACATCAATAAAGACTTTTCGGTAGCTAAAAATGGGCGTCTAAGAATGATTGGGACATCTCTATCAACTTCATAGTCCAGATTAATAAAGTCTACCGGAAAAATAAACTTGTCAACCTTTACTAATACATCTTCGATCTTCCCCTCAGGGTATGTGATGGATCTGTCAGCAAGCTGTAGTGTTATCTTGGTAGGCATTACATCACCAATCTCGAGCTCTTTGAAAATTGAGAGGGGCATTAAGTTGATATCAGCTCACAAGTCACATGATGTATGACCCACATCTATTCCTCTAATCGAGCATGGGACTGTAAAGCTACTTGGGTCTCTTTGCTTCTCATGAATATTTCTGTTGATCAGTGCATCACACTCCTAAGTCAATGCCATGAATTCAAACTCGTTGATCTTCCTTTTCTTTAATAAAATATCCTTCAGAAACTTCACGTAACTTGATGTTTGTTCTAATGCTTCAATGAGAGGAATGTTGATGTGTAGTTGCTTAAGAACATCGAGAAAACATGTGAATTGGTTTTCTTCATTCTTCTTCTATAGGTGTTGGGGGAAAGGTGCATTTAGATGGACATCAGGTGCCTTGCATTGGATGTGCTTGGTTGAGAATGACTAATAGAGCCATGTGCTCTTTTTAATTCAAATCCTTCAGGTGTCGTAGTTGTTTAAGATGTTTGTACGAATGTGTCTGCAGGCTTTGAAGGATGATAATTATCTTTTCCTGTGTCTTTTCTCTTTTCTTCCACTAGTGATCTACTACTGTGCAATGTCACTACTTGACATTACCCTTTCCACTGTTTGGTTTGGGTGCTTCAGTGTTGCTGGGCAAAGAGCCATTCAGCCGACTCTTAAGCTCACTTGCAATTTGTCCAACTTGCATCTCCATATTTCTGATCAATGATGCTTGATTTTTCAATAACAGATATACTCTTTCAACTAGAGATGTCAATTTTTCTCACAAGGTCGAGGCCCCACAAGGACACGTCCCGCTCGAGGTGGGAAATCCCTGATTAGATGAGGAATAGGGGAGGGAGTGGGGGAGAATTTTCTCCCTGTTGGCTAAATGGGGACGGGGATAGGGAATATATTCCCCGGCCCTATCCCATTTCGACTCCCCGTCTCGTCCCGTCATACACACGCGCGCGCACGCACATACACATATATGTGAACTACACACACATGCACACGCATGCGCATGCGCACACACGCACATATATGTGAATTAGATAGACACACACACGCACACATATATGTGAATTACACACGCACACATATGTGAATTACATGCACATGCACGCGTGCATATATATGTGAATTACACACATACGCACACACGCATATATATGTGAATTACACATGTGCGCACACACACACGTGTGTGTGTGAATTACACACACACGTGCATGCACACGCGCACACGCACACACATGCACACACACACACATGCCACACACACACACTTACGCACACACACGCACATATGCACACACACACGCACGCGCACGCACATGCACACATACACACACGCACACGCATACGTACACATGCACGCACGCGCACGCGCACGCGCGTGCACACACACATAGACACACACGCATTTACGCATTGACGTGCACACACATAACTCACAACATATATTTATATATTTTGTGAATTATACATGCACTTTTTAAAAAATTATAGTTTCCAAATTCTTTTTGTTTACATGCCACATATTCTTTGAATTATAAATTTACTTTTTCTATCACCAATGACAGATCAAGGAATTTTATATAGGGGCACAATGCATAAGTGTAATTGAAGATGTCAACCCTATATTCTCTATCTCTATTTGTTTTTCTTTTAAAATATCTTTACATATTGATTTAGTGTTAACTCTATGAAAGTATTTACAATAAAAATATTAAGATTTATTAAATAGATTTAAAATTATAAAAGCTAAAAAGACTAAGAAAAATTTAAAATTTACTTATCAATGGTATGATATATATGTCCTGATAAGTGAAAAAGTTTTTTTTTTTTTTTTTTAAGAAGTACTTGAATTATAACGTCACAAAGGTCAAATTACGACAAAAAGTCCAAAGAAACAACATTAGCTAACCAATTAGGTAAGGAATAGAACCAAACATTACTCAAGCAACTACTCCTAGCTACTGTCAATGTTTTGTTATAACAATATTACAGACTCTTGAGAAAAAAAAAATCCAGTTTTGCAAATAATTTCTTAAAAAAAAAGGTAAATATTACCTTTTTAATAGAATATTATTGAGATTAAAAACTTCTCTGGTTAATTCTTTTTCTTCCTTTTAAAAGAAAGGAACCTCTGAATTAGTGAAGATATTTTAATTTTTATGTAGCACAACCCTGCGTGTACAGCAGGCGCGCCCCAAAACCAACGCTGCAAATAGGGATTATAATACTTTTGGTAAATTTACTTTTATATATTCATAATTAATATTTCTAAATTATATTTAGAAAAAACAAAACTCGATAATTTGAAGGGGCACGTGCCACCCGCTTCTACGTGAATCTATCTCTGACTGTCACGTGAAGATGAGATGTGTTTTTTCTATATGAATTTTGACATCAACAATATTGATTTACTAACATGTAAACCCATCTAAGAATTCAAATTAAAGCATTTAATGAAAATAATAATTAAAGAAATTAGATGAGAAGAAAACTGAGAAGTTATGCACTTCTATTAATTTTTTTTCCCTCTATCAATTTTTCATCTCAAAATACCCACAATCTCTTTAGTTATAGTACTCTCTAGGGCTCTATATTCAAACATGTCTTATTATTATATTTACTTTAATACGTGGAAGTGAAAATTTTTCATCGAAATTTTTAGTTGAAAATATATGTTTTAATTAGTTCAACATTAATAAAAGTATATTGGTTTTTCACTAAGGCTTGAACTCCTTTTAACTCTTTTCATGGAACAACAAGGAGAATGAGGCACTCCAATGGCTACCTTATGTGGACGGAGTTGTACTGAATTCAGCTATATATATCTAGTTCTCTTCTCATTTTGGAGTAATTTCAATCCTTTAGAGCTTTAAAGCCAAGCAACTTTTTCTTTTCCTAAGGTTCTTTTTTCTTATATGTCTTTCTACAAACTACACGATGGTACAATAAATGATGAGAAAATAAAAAGATACAAGAAATAGAGAAATTAAAATACACAATATAAATATGATTGCAACATTATATTACTTTAAACAAGGCATTTGACTCCCTTTTATATTGACCGATCTGAACACAACTTAAACGGTTGAGACACATTCATCTTCAACTAAATCAATAATTCTTTTTAAAACAAAGTCTCAAACTAATTTGTCCTCCTAACTAGCACCACACTAAACCCAACATCAAACCTCAACTTGTTTGTTTATTCTCCTATGGAACCATTTTTATTCCATTACAACATGCATCACTTATTAAATAACAAAAATAACATACACAATTAAAAAAAAGTAAGCAAATTGACAAAACTAGATGATGTGTTATGCAATGAAATCAATCTCTCTTTTTCTCTCTCTCTTCCCTATATATCTATGACCCATACAAAAAGCAAAGGCTTCTAAGGGAGTGAATGGTCATCATGCAAAAGAGAGAAGAGGTGACCAAACAATGAAAGAGCAACAATCAATGACTTCACCCAACCAATTATGAGGTCAAAAGTGAGAAACCCACCACAATAGACACATTCATAATTCCACCAATAAAATGAATATATATATATATATAAATTAATATAATGCATCATTAAACATCATTAAACTTAAGTTGTATATTCGTATTTTGGCTCTAGGGTTTAGATGCATGAGTGCGTTCTATAAACTCTCTTACTCTACTAGTGTTTCTGATTGTGGAATATGATATTTTTTCTCTAATAATAAACCACTCTCTCCCTCTACCTGTGTATGTAACTAATAATATTGTTAGTGAACCACATAAATCTCTGATTCTTTACCATTTACGTTTTTTCTGTTTATCTTTAATGGTTGATTTCTTAACAAACATAAATTCAAACAAACTTACATAAATTGTCTCCATGAAATACTAAGATATAATAGCTAGTGGCAATGAATGTGCATTCAAAACAAGCTAGCTAAGCACACTTTTTCACCCCTTTTAATTCTTTCCCTTTCCCATCATTTTTAAAAGCAAAGCTCAAACCCACATTGAAACCAACCCAAAAACATTCTTGCTTAGCTTTCTTGTTTCAATTGAAAGAAAAGATGGGAAAAATAAAATTCTCTCTCTCTCAACTGATCTTTTGAGCTTCTTCTTTCTTTCCTTTCATGGAGATTATTGCTGATCATTGAACATATAGGTGGGATGATTCAGTAAACATTTCCTCTCCATTTCTCTTCCTTTTTTTTTTTTTTTCAATTTTTATTATTGATATATATGCATTCATATTTGGTGGAAGTTAAGGGTATGTTTGGATGCAGGGTTAGTGTGAGTGAGACACAAAAAATGGAAGAGATAAACCCTAATCCATGCATATTGGAGATGAAGAAGAAATCAACAAAGCCTCCTAAAGAGCCATTGAATTGTCCAAGATGCAAGTCTAACAACACAAAATTTTGTTATTACAACAATTACAGCCTCACACAACCAAGATACTTTTGTAAGTCTTGTAGAAGGTATTGGACTGAAGGTGGGTCCCTCAGAAATGTCCCAATTGGAGGAGGCTCAAGAAAGAACAGATCAAAATCATCAACAACAATTTCTATTTCTTCAGCTCCTTCTTCATCCTCATCTTCATCTGATCATTTCAACAACAACAACAACCCAAAATTACCAAATTACCCTTCATCTCAATTTTCTACTCAAAACCCAATTGGATTAAGAGATTTTAACCTTGCTTTCCCTAAGGTTGAAAATGTCAACAATAGTTATAATTGTGGAATTGGTAATTTTAGGGGTTTGAGTACTTTTATCCCAAATCTAATGCCAAATTCCAATAATAATAATGCTAATTTGGGGATTAATAGTAATAGTGATCAATACCCAACTGGGTTTTCTTTGCCTGATATTGATGAGTTTAAGCCAAGTTTGGGTATTCATTCTGTTGATGGGTTTGGAGATGGAAGAAATTTGCTTCCTTTTCAAGAATTGAACCAACAAACTGCTGCCCCAAATGAAGGTGATCATCAAAATGAAAGGCAACAAGGAATTAATATTTCAACTGGATATTGGAGTGGGATGCTTGGGGGTGGATCATTGTAAGGAAGTCAGCCTTTCTTTTTTTTTCCTTCCAGTTTCAGCTTTTTCAAACCCTAGATCTCCTTTTTCCTTTGATTGCCAGTTTCATTGATTGAGCTAGTATTTTTGTTCGTAAAATTTTGTTATATGTTTCTGAAAATTATATATATACATATATATGTGCTTATTTGCTGATTTTTCTTTGTTTTCTACTAATAAAATACCATTTTGTAACATCACATTCAAAGTTGCAAATGATAGAGGTGCAAAGATATAGGGTACTAAAGAAATAAATATTCTTTAAAAAGTCATTTTTATTTAAACTCTTTTGATAAAAATTGTTTAAATACCTTTTTTGAAAGTGTTTTAAAAGCTATTTTGAGTGGTTGCTAAATACTTCAAATTTTTTTTCAAAATAATTTATTTTCAAAACTAAACAAACCAAATCCACCCTCTATCTTTCTTTTCATTACATCACACGGTTTGTTTAGAGTTGAAAATGTTACTGCTTGGTTCACAAAGTTTACATATAATAATAATAATAATAATGCTTAACCTTTAGTTTTCAAGTCATATGAAAATGAAGTTTTCAAAAGAATATATATATATATATATATATATATATATATATATATATATATATATATATATATATATATATATATAATATATATTATATATATGAAAAGGGTTTGATGGAGTGCGATAGGAGTGAATTAGATTTAGAGAAAGTAGAAATACAGAAAAAAGGTAATCGATAAAAGGCTATATGCAATACGATCATTGATGATTGTGTCTACTTTTATCACACTTTATTTTCCATGCTTTCAAAGGATTTTAGTTTTCGAAACCACTAACAAATAAAGTCCCTTTTTAATTTCATTTTAAATTTAGTAGAGGCAATGGAATTCAAGTGATGTCGAAAAGCACTTTTGTCAAGGCCAACATCAATTAAGAGAAAAAATTAGAGTAAATATATGAGAAATACGTATGTTCACACGAGGTTTTTGGAGAAACTTATTTCGTGGAATTGAACTTGAATAGATGTATTTGACTTGGAGAAGAAAGACACCGAACATTCTTGAAGTAGAAGTTTTGGAAGAATCTGTGTATCTTCAAGAGTCTTATGTCTTCTAGGATGAATTCTCTCTAAAATTTCTGAATGTAGAATTGTTGACCACACAAATGAAGAGAGCTCCTCTATTTATAGAGTTCTCTAATAGATTTCGTGGGCTTGGACTTGGTTGACCCATGGATTTGAGCTTGATTGGTCCATGAGTTTAGTTGGCGCATGGATTTGGGCCTGACTTTTTCGAGATTCGTGTACAAAAGTGGGTGGATGAATCTTGAAAAAGATAAAGTTGGAATCGAGATACAAGTAATTTATTCTTGCCGTTGATATATTAAAATAATCAAACTATGAATTTAGTACATAAGTTTGATTAAAAATTGTTTGGGACCTAGCCAAACTTTAAGAAAAATTTCAAGTTTTCATCCCCAATTTAATTTGATTTGGAGACAAAAACTTAAAAATTTGAATTTAGAAATTTGGAATATGACCAAAGTTTAGTTTAAGAAAAATTTCAAGCTTTATCCCCACTTTAATTTGATTTGGAGCCATAAAAGATTTGAATTTAAAATAAAATTTGGAGTATCGCCAAATTTTTAATTTAAGAAAATTTTCAAGTTTTATCCCAAATTTAATTTGATTTAGAGATAAAAACTTAAGAATTTGCAAGAAATAAATTTTGGAATATGACCGAATTTTTAATTTAAGAAAAATTATAAATTTTATCCCAAATTTAATTTGATTTAGAGCTAAAAGTTTAGAAATTTTAATTTAGTATGAATTTTGGAATTGGCCAAATTTTCAATTTGAGATTAATTTTAGATTTCACCTCCAATTTATTTGACTTGCAGATAAGAACTTAAAGTGAGATAAATTGAATTTAGAATAAAATTTGGAATATATCCCAAATTTTAATTTGAAATAAGATCGAAATCAAAATACAAGAAACTTATTTTTGATTTTGACTCTATTTGATGTATCCAATTTTAGAGATGAAATTTGAATTTCCCTTGATTTTGCTTTAGGATAATTTAGATTGTCTTCGATCTAAACTTGACGACTTTATATCTAATTTATATTGAGTTGGAGATAAAAGTATAAATAAATGATATGACTTTGAGATAAATTTGGAAATATGTCCCAATTTGATTTGAGATAAATATTTACATGATGGCCCCAAGCAATTCAAATCCCAAGGATGGGCTTTATCTTGAATTCAAACACGAGATAATATAAGATTCTTTTTTTCTATTAATCATCTTCACACTTTTTTGAATTGTAGGTATTGCCACTCCTTAATTTTAAATTAAACCTCGAAGAATTCACCCAAGTTGGAGAAGGTGATTATCACTTCCAATTATCTCTTCTTCCACCGGTTCTTCTTCTTTCTTTTGTTGCCATGTTTTTTTTTTTTTTTTATATATATATAATATATATATATATATATATATAATTATATATAGTATATATATATCTTATCATATATTATTTTTTTCCTTTTTTTTTCTTTCTTTCATATATATATATATCTTTCTTTTCTTTTTTCTCTTTTCAACCCGTATATATTTTTGTTATATATTATTTTATGATTATTAATTTTTTATGTTTTTTATATATATTACTCTTGCCCTTTTTTTTACCGGAGTTAGAACGACTAAGAAAGATTACTACTAGCACCTGCAATTTGTTATTCCACCTCATCCTTCATATCTTTGCACAAAAGCTGGACTGTCTCTCTTTTTTTTTTGTCTCTATATATATAGATATGTACATATTTAAAAGGGGGCATTGAATCGACTATATCCGCTAGCACGATCTGACTCCTGCTAGACATAAGCCCACTATGGGGTGGACTGTGTAACGCCAACAGGGGTTGGTCGCCCGCTCTACCAATAACTCTGACTCCTGCTAGACACACCCCTATGTGGGCGACTGTGTAGCCTACATAGAGATCGCCAGCTCTACCAACAACGATCTGACTCTTGCATAGACACAGCCCTATGTGGGCGATGAGTGTAGCCTACAGGGGTGGTCGTGGATATACCAACAACATTCTAGGCATAGCCCCTATGTGGGATGTGTAGCCTACAGAGGTGGTCGCTAGCTCCGCCAACAACGATCTGACTCCTGCTAGACAGAATATATGGTGACTGTGTAGCCTTACAGAGGTGGTCGTCAGCTCCATCAACAACGATCTGACCCCGATACTACATATAGATTAGGACTGCGTATAGCCTGTAGGGTGGTTGTCAGTTCCACAAAACAATCGATGCGACTCTTGCTAGACACAGCCTATGTGGGGCGACTGTGTAGCCTGCAGGGGTGGTCGTCAGCTCTGCCAACAACGATCTGACTCCTACTAGACACAGCCACTATGTAGGCAATTGTATGGCCTGTAAGGGTGAGTTGTCAGCTGCGCAGCAACATTTAACTTCTGCTAGAACAAGCCTCTATAGTATGGGCGACTGTGTAGCCTGCCAGGAGTGATCACGCAGAACTCCACCGCACTTATGTTTACATTTTTTATTTAAGCAATTTATTACTTCGCATTTTTATTTTTTTAGGGCATGGCAAGTGTACTTTAATTATTTATATATATATATATATATAATATATATTCATTCAGAACAATTCTCTTTAAGCTATGGTGTATTTCACAGTGCATCCTGACCTAGGAGAAAAATGCTTGATCATGTTAAAAGATGAAAATCAATCTTTTGAGAGTGGAATTATCCACCTGTTGGGAGAGGCGGTGTATGGAAACTTTATGCAATCTTAACCTCCCATAAACAATTCTATTTTCCCAACTCGATGGTCTAAAGAGCGACCTGTGAGGCCCAATTCATTGCTGAAGGCCTGGTTTCTAGAGTCTTCAATACATAACAAAGCTCGTATAAAAATCCAGAGTGAATTTTGGGTCATCGCATTATTAACAGTAAGAAAGTTTGATGGGGTGCCTCGTTGAAGATTCATGGAGAATTCTTTTACATCTCCCATTATTGGGAATGGTTAGAGGTCGTAGTTTCTCGTAACACAACAATACTCAAGAGGGCTCGTTTCTTTGATGTTTTTTTGGTTTCCTTATACACCTGTGATTGCAATAGCGACATTGTTCGGGCTTTTAGTGAAGCATGGTGTCCTTCAACAAATACCCTTCATACTTCATCCGGAGAGATGTCTATCTCTTTATAGGACTTGTGGAGATTAGGGGGTCTTCCCATCAAAAGTAGATTTTATGACGAAAGCATTCCTAACTGTAAGGATCTACTGGGGGCGTTCGATGAAGAAGATTGTCCAAGGAGCTGCAAATACCTATTTTTTGCATATTATCACATCGCTTCTTAACGAATAGATAGATCACTCTCGAATTCCTGTGAGTGCATGGATCTCTTTTTGGTTTACGCGTCCCAAGGTGAAGTATCCAAAGCCATCGACACGCAAGTCAAAGAAATCTTCTCGTCCTCACTCAACCCATAACCTGGATGGAGCTCCCATCTGACGTCCTGATTGATCTGAGGAGGAACTTAATTTATTTTACGGACTAGCCATCACAAAGAATTCAAGGATAAGACCTATTTGGCCATCTTTCTTTCCTGTTGGTTGTGCGTGTTCATGTTCCCTGATAAGCAGTCCTTTCTTCGTCCGAAGGTTTTTAAGGTTGTTAGTCTTATGGCGGGAGGCTATATTTTTAGCCTTGCTGTTTCTGTCTTGGCCAATACTTATAGCGAACTACGCCAAATTCACGCCGCTTCTCCCTTTGCTGGTTATTCAAACGCATGTTTTCCTTTACATTATGTTCATAGGTGGCTTGCCATTTACTTTAACACACGCTACAAAGTTTCAACGACTGTTAAGGGTCCTCTGATAGTTGAATTTTCTAGTGAAGGTGGAGCTAAATACTATACTAATTTTGAAGCTCATATACATATTCATAAGGGCAAATATGTGTCTTGGCATGTGAGTCTTCATAAAAAAAAAAATAAAATAAAATAAAGATGAACTTATGGGAGATGATGGAAAACTAACTTTTTGACTTTCGTCATTTTTTGTAAGTATTCGCTCCTACTTTTTATCCTCATGGTGTGGGTCTTCCATGGTCATTGAGACTTATAATCCTTGTCGATTTAGTCGACAACTTGGATTCTATCAAGATGTTCCATATGACTTGGGTAGGGAAGTCCCCAAAGCTAATTTCCCCAACATATTGCGATATTGGATGATATGTGTCCAAGACAATATTTCATCCCAAATGCATCTTCTTGCACGCCTGTTGATTCTGTTATAGAAATTAGTGGTTAGCAAAACATGGCACTTATCTTGAAGAAGGGATACAACATTTAGTAGATAGTACCTCTTCCCCTTCACTAAATCTAAGGTTGCCAAAAGGACTGAAAATGATATAGAAGGTAAATAGATTCACATGCTTGGAACTAGTGGACCCACTCCTGCACATACTGAAGAAAGTCATAGTAGCAATAAAGACCGTCATTGGAAAAGATCTAAAAAATCTGATAAACAACCGATATGCGAAGAAGGATTTTTTGACGAAGTTCCAGGTGTTTAACAATTTTTTGATATCACCATTCTCAAGTTACCGTTTGGTGTCGTTTTTTCCTTTTTTTCATTATCATCTATTTGCTATTATTGTTTTACTTAACTGCCTTTGCTTCGCAGTCACCTTTAGATGATTGGATTCTAGACATTGGAGAAACCTCAAAATCTTTCGTGACTTCTGATGGTTATGATTCTACATTTGCTCGCGTCGACAAATTTAAAACACCATTGGACACCAACACGACTCTAACCCATCCTCTTGTGATTAATGAGCCACTTGGGCAAGTAAAAAAAACAATGTCCATGGCTGTTCCTGAGGTCTCCAACTTTTGTGCTGTCGACGTGATTTCTGATGTTCGATGCCATGTTGTTTCGGCCATATGGGAGACCATAAATAAGAAAATCATGCACACTCCTTTTGAAAAAGTCCTTTATCATAAAGATGAAACCCGCTAGATATTTGATGCAATTTTTGACATTTGCGGTGCTAATCTTCCTCCTCTATAAAACTTTTCGATGAATATTTTTGAAATGTAGAGAATTATAACCAGTTTTAATTATTGTTTTCTTCCCAACTAAGTTAGGCAGATAAAAGTCATCGATCGAAGGAGGCCAAATTCAATTTAGAGAAGATGTTGTATGGTGAAAGTAGCATACTTGCCCAGAAGAAGGGCCTTTTCAAGTGCGTTTCTCATGCATTGCAGGAAGAAAAAGAATTGTTAACCAAGCTAGAAGCCATCAAAACTAAACATGCTGAGGTGTCTAAGCTAATTTTTGAAAGCGATGAACTTTTAAAACTGTTGAAGTTTGTGCCCTAAAGTCTCGTGTCTTGTAGTTTCTAAACAACTTTGTAAGAACGCTTGTGATGTATAATATATATGATATTTACTTCACATCTTGACTTTGCACATTTAGATGTTCTTTATTTTAACACAAACCAATAAACTTAATATCCCTGGTTGTCTTTATGTAACTTAAGCATGTATGTAGTGACATACAAGTGGATCATGTCTTAAGTGACAACCAAAATGGTCTGTAGTATATGGATATAGGAGGGAAACCTTATCCTTGTAACACTACGGACGCGGCCTGCTTTTTGGAATTGTTACAAGTGTCGTGACTTGTCATAGATGGTCTGATCTTGATCATACGTGTAGAGGACATGAGAGCGGTGGCATCCTATACAAAGAGTTTGTATAAGACCTGACCTCAAAGTGTTAAAGTTTCGTCATATAACTCCGTTCATGACTAAAACTTCACTTCACTAGGATGACCATAGGTAACATGACCTCAATCCTGAGTGAGTTAGGAACTCCTGCCATTGAGGGCAGTCCTTTGATTTGCATGAGTGCGAGTGGCCAGAGTGCAGACTCAAACCTACCACTTTGGTGATTCGTCTGATTTGGGAGTTGGGAACTCAGCTTCACAAAATGGAGTTCACTCCTTCCCCAAAGCAAGGGTAAGTAGATAGATTACTCTCTTAAGGGCTGATCCCGGGGCTTGAACGATGTGGCACTACACACCTTCTCATGGCTCAAGAGGTGTATTGTTCATTAGAGGGATCAATGGTACTTAAGGAGTAAGATGTAACTATAGGGGAAAAACAGTAAATTGGCCTGCTGTAATTATGAGCATTTGTGAAGGATCATCGTACTGATGATTGGTTATATCCAATGGACATAGAAATATATCTATGGTAAGCAGAATTCAACTGACGGTCTTTAGTGGAATGTCTGACAGTTAATAGATGGTGGATATCGTGGCTAAAGAGTTTAGTCAGCTATTCACGTATCGTTGGAGCTTCGAGCCATAGGTCCATAAGGTCCCCTTGGTAGCTTGGATACAAGTTGAGAGTCAGTTTTTGGGTCAGTTTGAAATGTTCCAATTGACAAGTGGGAGTTCGAATATATATGATATAATTAACTTTATGTATGAGATATATTAATTTGAAAGAAATTGGATATAAATATGATTTATATCTAGTGGAGGAAAAATACTATGATTAATATATGATATTAATTCATAAGTTAAAAATATGATGTGATCGTATTCATTGTTTATTAATTGGACGGTTAAATGGGTAATAGGACAATGTCTCTTCTGTTTTCATAACGGATGAGTAAGTTGAAAGATCACTTTGAGACGCTTAAATAGCTCAGCGTGTGTTAAGCATGGGATGCGCGAACATTGTGTTGAAGAGTGTCATCGCTTAGAAAATCTGTGTCTATATGATAGTGCCTAAACGATCGCTTGCCTATACGATAATTGCTGAGCGATTGCTTAACAATTACACCTGTGCACGTTATTTACTAAACGATCTTTTACCTTTTCCTAAGCGATCGTTTAGTGCCCGATATTTACTAAACGATCGTATAGATGATCGCTTAGTTTTTCCTACACGATCGTTTAGACGATCGCTTACCTTTTTCCTACAGAATCGTATACTTCACGTAAACGATCAAGCATTTTATCTATACGATAGACGAGCTTATCTCCCACTTGCTTGATCCTTGTATTCGATCTCCCTTCCTTCTTCCCTCTACCAAATCCGAACAAAGCCCACCATTTGGATTCTCACTCCAAGAATACGAGGGCTCAGAGTAGTGGTGTCATCCCTGTTTTCTTCTGTTCGTGTGGAGACTGTTCGAGGTAGACGATTGTATTTTGTTGAGCAATAGCTTACCGTCTCTGCAAAAGCGAGATTTGTTGTGAAGAATAAGTCTTCAATTGGTATGATCTCTCGATCTATTATTTATTGATACAATTTAATTATAGCATATATAATCAAATTTTCTTTTGTTAATTTGAACATTTGAAACTAACCCAAAAATTGATTCTCAACATGAATCCATTGAGCTACCAAGGAGACCTTATCGACCTATAGCATAAAACTCCAATGGTACGTGAATAACTAACTAAACTCTTTAATCACAATATCCACTATCTGTTAACTATCGAGCATTCCATTAAAGACCGAAAACTGCACTCTTCCTGCTACAAATATATTTCTGTATCCATTGGATATAACAAAACAACAGTATGATGACCCATCACAAATCACTCGTAAATACAACCGCGCTAATTTATCATTTTGCCCCTATAATTACATCTAACTTCTTAAGTACCACTGATTCCTCTAATGAACAATACATCATAGTCCTACTATGAGTAAATTCTTCTCGGGTCAAGAGAAGGTGTGGTGCCACATTGTTCAAGTCTCAGAATCAGCCCTTAAGGGAGCAATTTGTCTACTTACCCCTAAATTGGGGAAGGGGTGAATTCCCTTTTGTATAGCTGAGTTCCCAACTCCTCAATCAGACGAATCCTCAAAGTGGTAGGTTTGAGTAGACGAACTGATCACTCGCACCCATACAAATCAAAGGACCACCCTCATAGGCAGAAATTCCCAACTAACTCGGGATTAAGGTCATGTTACCTATGGTCATTCTAGTGAAATGAAAGTCTCTGTCATGAACGACGTTATATAACAAGAATAAACATTTTGTGGTCTGGTCTTATACAAACTCTTTTGTATAAAGCATCCTCGCTCGCATGTCTAATACATGAATGGATAGGATCAGACCATTTGTAGTATATTACAACACTTTTAACATTTACAAAGCAGGCCACACTCGTAGTGTAAACAGGATAAGGTTTCCCTCCTTTATCCATCTACTACAGACTATTTAGGTTATCACTTAAAGCACGATCCATTTGTATGTCATTACATACATGCTTAAGTTACAACGATAACCAGGGATCTTAGTTTATTTGTTTGTGGTTAATGCAACAAAATATCTCATATAGCAAAGACCGTAGTGAAGAAAATATCTCATATTATTACATCACAAAATGTTTGTTCAAATACACGCTTACAAACTACTGGACCCAGCGAGATTTAGGACATCAACCCCAACAATCTGCCACTTGTCCTAAAGCTAGTGGGGTGTACAAGAAAAATACAAGTACAAATCAATAAACTATGGTACAAAAGCCTAGTACTACAATACTCTCACTTGCCCTAGTCCAGCTGCGGATGGTCTCGTCGATGCACAAACATTGTAGCCGTGAGAGCCTTCGTAAACGAGTCAGCAGCATTGTGCTCCGAAGCTATCTTCGTCACTATCACGTCTTGTTGATGCACAATCTCTCTTATAAGATGGTATTTTCGCTCGATATGTTTGTCACGCTTGTGACTTCTAGGCTCTCTGGAATTCGCTACAGCATCACTATTATTATAGTAAATGATGATGGGCCTAGACCTGTCTGGAACAACTTCCAAATCAATCAGGAACTTTTTGAGGCAAGCTCCTTAGCATCTTCATAAGCCGCTACATACTCAACCAGCATAGTGGAGTCAGTGACGCACTACTGCTTAGTGCTTCGCCATATTACAGCTCCTCCGTTAAGAGTAAACACCAATCCTGAAGTGGATTTTCGAGAATCCTTATTAGTCTAAAAATCAGAGTCCATTATCTAGCAAAGACCAAAACCTTAGAACCATACACAAGTATGTAGTCCCTCGTTCTCTGAAGATACTTGAGGATATTCTTGATGACAGTCTAGTGACCCTATCCTGGATTAGACTGATATCTACTGACTATCCCCACAACGTAGCAGATGTCAGGTCGAGTACATAACATCGCATACATCAAACTACCAATGGCAGAAGCACAGGGGATTCGTCTCATTTCCTCAACCTCTTGAGGTGTCTTAGGACATTGCTCCTTAGACAATGTAATTCCATGTTGAAAAGGAAAAATGCCCCTCTTGGAGTTCTGCATCGAGTACTTGATCAACATCTTGTCAATATACGATGCCTGAGACAGTGCTAGCACTTTGTTCTTTCGATCCCGAAAGATCTCAATCCCAAGAACAAATTGAGCCTCTCCTAAATATTTCATTTGGAATTGGGTCGCTAGCCAGTTTTTAACTGATGTCAGTAAACCTACATTATTCTCAATGAGTATGATATCGTCTACATATAACACTAGGAATACTACTGAACTGTCGATGCTTTTCTTGTAGACACAAGGCTCATCAATGTTTTGGTCAAAGACATAAGATTTGATCGCAGTATCAAACTTTATGTTCCAAGATCGAGACGCCTGTTTTAGTCCATAAATGGACCGATTTAGTTTGCAACTCCTGACCTTAGGCTATGAATCCATCGGGTTGCACCATATAAATAGTCTCCTTAAGATTGCCATTTAGAAAGGCAGTCTTAACATCCATTTTCCATATCTCATAGTCATAATATGAGGCAATGGATAGAAGGATGCAGATAGACTTAAGCCTGGCAATAGGTGAGAAAGTCTCCTCATAGTCAACTCCCTCCATTTGGGTATAACCCTTTGCCACAAGTCTAGCCTTGAAGGTCTACATCTTCCCATCAACACCTCGTTTCCTCCTGTAGATCCATTTGCAACCTATAGGTTTGACCCCATCAGGTTGATCTCCAAGATCCCATACTATTGAAGTACATAGACTCAATCTCGAGATCCATGGCTTTGACCCATTCATCTTGTTAACATCCTCCATTGCCTTCTTATAAGACAACGGATCCTTAACCTCGCCATCGACTACCATAGCCAGGATTTCTGTTAAACCCCTATAACAAATAGGCGGGTTTGCAACCCTCCCACTACATCGAGGCTCCCTCAACTCTTGAGGTGGATTTGACCTACTAGATGAACTTCCATCAACAACTCTTGTTGATGTTGTTGATGTAGCAGGCTCTTCAACAATGCTTGTTGAAGTTTCAGTAGTGTCTTTGGAAAGTTCACTTAATACTATTTACTTCTCGGTCTGTGCTCCCTTATATGATCCTCCTCAAGGAAGGTATCATTTGTCGACACAAACACCCTGATTTCCTTAAGATCATAAAAGTAACCCCCTCGTGTTCCTTTGAGGTAGCCTACAAATATGCACAGCCTCGAACGTGGTTCCAATTTCTTAGAATTAGCCTCAAACACATGGGCTGCGCAACCCCCGATGCGGAAGTGACGTAAACTAGATTTACACCCATTCCATAACTTCAAAGGTGTTATGGTAATACTCTTGGAAGGAACACAGTAGAGGATATAGGTGCAGTCTCAACTGCAAAACCCCAAAACGAGTTCGGTAAGTAAGCATAACTCATCATCGACCGAACCATGTCCAACAAGGTTCTATTTCTCCTCTCTGATACACCATTCTGTTGAGGTGTACCAGCTGCTGAGAGTTGGGAAACGATTCTATGTTCTATCAAATAGTTTTGGAACTCAAAATCCAAAAACTCTCCACCCCGATCTGATCAAAGTGTCTTAATCCATTTATCTAATGCATTTTCAATCTCAGCGTTGAACTCTTTGAACTTTTCAAAGGATTCTGACTTATGTTGCATAAAATAAACATACCTATACCTCGAGTAATCTTCAGTAAAAGTGATGAAATACTCGTAACCTCCCCTAGCTCGCACATTCATCAGACCACAAAGGTTTGAATGTACTAACTCTGGAGGCGCTTTGGCTCGATAACCTTTTTCAATAAAAGGTCTTTTAGTCATATTGCCTTCAAGGCATGACTCGCACACAGGTAAAGAATTTTCCTCTAACTCATTTAGAAGTCCATTCTTTACCAATCTCTCAATCCTATTGAGATCAATGTGCCCTAATCGAAGGTGCCAAATTTGGACATTTTCTTTTGGAGAAAATTTAAGTCGTTTATTTTGAATTACGATAGATTTAAACATCTCTATGTTATAGAAGGAATTTGTTGCTAACGATCTTAGCACATACAAATTATTTTCCAATAAAGCTGAACATATCTCAACACCATCTATAGGAATAAATACTTTATTCATTGAACAGTTAAGGATGTATTTACATTCAAGCAAAGACTCTACAAAAATTAAGTTTCTCTTAAATTTAGGAACAACATATACATCAAGTAAAATGAGAAACCTATTCTGTAAAGATAACTGAAGACCTCCCACTGCTACAACTGAGACGACATGCCTGATGCCTATTCGCATCGTCATCTCTCCAGCCTTAAGCTGCCTCTAAGACCTAATCCCCTGAAAAGAAGAACAAACATGATTAGTATCTCCAGAGTCAACGATTTAGGGAGAATCATCATTCTCCACTAAACAAGTTTACAGAACTAGTAAATCACATTTACCTTATCTACTCTTGGCCTTAGCCTTTTTCCTCTCCTTGAGCCAACATGGGCAGTTCTGCTTCTAGTGCCCATCCTGGTTGCAATGGAAACATTTTTCTTTTTCAACCAGCGCTAGTTGCCTACTGTTGACATAAAAATGGATTCCTTTGTTATGCATGCACTGTGATGATGAAAGAATGTGATACTACGTCTAAGTATATGCATTGTTAATGTCATGTTCATAGTATGCGATGTAGTAGTACTTGTCACAAGTTTCCTTGCGCTGAAACCAAGTATAATTCCAACGCAAGTTTCTCAGAATAATCTGAGGACGAACATAGGGATTTTTTTCGTTAATGCGTTACTTTTGTGATACATGCGACCGGTTTAACAATGAATAAAGAATTAGGTTTATACAGGAATGTAAATTGCGATGAAATAAAATTGCGTTGATAAAATAAAATCCTAAACTAATATGATACACGATACAAGATACATAATACATGATACTGAGGTCGAGAACTGACTATGAATTTGTACAAAGATTCGATGTATACGATGGCAAGTCTTTAGGGATGTAGCAGAAAGAGAAAGAATAAATAGTAAAAACAACGCAAGTAAGTCAATTGCGTTAAAGATGCAACTAAGGTTCCGCTTTCCCTTAGTGTACACCTCTCAGTGATTGGCCGCGTTCCCATATCACTATGGTGAAACAAGGATGAACGTGATGAACGCAAGGTTGTTTCCATATCTGGAAATACTTCTCGCTTTAGTTAACACATTCTTCCAACCTTCTCTCGATAGGCTAAATAACATCTTCACTTCTGCTCTCACAGGTGAAGATGTCGTCGAGCATGCTTTAGCTAAACTTAATTATTTCTTTAACACAATTAACTCACTCACTTAATTCTTTCTATTTACCCAGGGAATTAGGAAAACATCATGGAGAAAATGGATTATGGATGAACAGAAATAGACAGAGAGATGACAATGGTAATTATCACAACATTTAATTATAAAATTAAGCGTTCGATACATGGTGTGAATGAAAGATTAGAGAAGATGAATACAAATGATGAAAAAGAGATTAGAAATAAATACAAAATAAGTGTCAACGTCTTGACACAGATTCCGAACGGAGGTTTTGCTTGCCGACGTGTGGAAGTAATGGAGAGGAGAACTTCTCTCTCAGGCTTGCTCTTCTAGTAGAAATGACCTTCGCACAGAGCTTCAACGGCGAGGATTGGAAGGATTTCTTGCTCGGAGACTCACCTCTCGATCTTGTCTCGTGATTATCCTGCATCTACTCTGGACAGTCGCTTCAGACCAGTCTCTCTCTCAAAATCCATATATGCACGTCTCTATGTATTCATGTATATTTCTCAGTGAATTTGTCGAAGCTATTTATAGGTGAAGCTTGGCTCTTTGACTTCATGGTCCCCACTTTATGGTTATGGTAGTTCCCGAAATGGCGGAGTGAATATTTCTTCTGTTACGCAATCAACCCGTCAGAAATGCACAACTGAAAGCTGTACATTTGTCAGAATCCTTCACAAATGCATTGCTTTTTACATCTTCGGTCGATCGCCGCATGCGGTGTTGTTTTTTATTACCGCATGCGGTTGAATTTGTGTTGATCGCTAAGCTCTTGATCGATTGTCGCATGCGCCGTCATTGCGTTGACCATTTCTTCATTATTGAATAATGGCCGCAATGCGACGTAGATGCATTGTTTATTTTATCTTTGAGCCATGAACGCATGCGGTGATTGATTTCCTGCAAAACAGAAATTGAAACACTTTATTCTACCATTACAATGGTGTTAGTGGGTGTATTGACAACATTTTATAATTCTCGCATTTCTTAGTCAATTTCTATACTATTGACGCAACTTTTGTTTCTTTTAACCGCAATATCTAAATAAAACAATATAAATAACTTATATTTCTACAAGTTATCAACCCCCAAATTTAGATATATGCTTGTGCTCAAGCATATCTTCAACTAAGGCAATATTGCTCAATTCCTATCCTTATTTTTCGTCGATTGGTTGCTCCGAATGCTCCACCTAGGCAACATTACTTAACAACGCAATTTCTTTCTATCCTTGATAATTCATAAACATGCCCTACTTTATTCTTTTATACAATAAATCTCTACTCAAAAATTCCTTTCTTGTTTTGAAAATAATGTTTACCTCTTCATGCAAAAACAACTTGGTGCGTTTGTATGTGGTTTTCTAGTCTGCGTCATTTTATTAGAGACTGTTGATCATGGTTACACCCTTCGTTTTGGCTTGTTCCCATGGGTGTCATGCGAACATCCAAATACGGTTGTGTGCCAATCTTAACTTCAACCCTTGATTTTTCAGCAAAGTTTAACTTTTTCTGGTCAGAGGAGTTGTCTCTTATATTCTTTTATTTCTCTTTTCATATTGCGTCGTTCTTGAAAACCCACCTTCGTTTTGGCTTGCTCCCACGGGTGTCATGCGAACATCCAACTACGAGCAGGTTCCTTTCATGACTTAACTCTTATCAGGTTGGGATTTTGATTTTCCCTTGCGCTGACATTGGAGTTTGTATGAATTTTTTTTATATGGCAATGAACGCATTTTTCTAATGACTGCATCCACTTGATCGCATCTGCTCAGACCTTCGCCACCCCCAAATTTAGAGATGCGCAAGGTCCTTATTGCATTGTTTTGGACAGAATAGACAAAACATTTAGTCAAAATTTTGAAAAGAAGGTTTGAGCAGAGTCTTGAAGGATAAAAGGTAAGCAGTTCTATTGCTACAAATTATCTAAGTGTTAGTCAGAAAATACAAAGTGTGGGAAATGTTTCTAAGGGTATACACATAATTCATCATGGTAGTGCAATGAATAACGCAAAAGAAAAGATAAAGAACATCGCAATAATTTACAAAGGATGATAAATAAGAGGCTAACGCATATGGAAAGAATTGTTACTCAGTTGTATTAAAAATTAACCAAGTATACAAAGAATTACAAATAACGCAATACAAAATTTGAGCATCTACAAAGGATCAAGAAATAGCTTCTATTCATAGAAATAATGAATGAAATTTATCCTTTGTATTTGATTCATACGGGTGCAAGATTAAAGATTAACACCTCGCCTCCATTAACACAAATGCATATTTGCAGAGGACGGGCAACAATGCATGTATCATTGCAACACACCCCTCAACGTAGGGTATTTCTGGAGGACGGGCGCACGGTATTTCTACTGGTGCAACACTACCTCAACATAGTGCATTTTCGCTAAGGACGGGCAAAAAAATACATACGAGCGTAACACACCCCTCAGCGCAATGCATCTGTGTTAGATGGACGCAAAGTGTATCTTGTTATCACAAGATGCACCCATCATCTCAATGCATACCAATCTTTATTTTTCTTTTTAATTCATCAAACACGCAAGTCGATAAGACTTTGCGGTGTTCATCATTTTATTCAGTCATACACAAAAATGATAAGAATAGCGATACTAATGCATAAAAGTAAAGAAATAAAACATGACATGGAAATACTCAATTGAATTAAATGAAAAATAAATTCATAACGCAATAAAAGCTAGTTTAAGAAAGCAATAAATAACGTAATGTATAAAGTAATAAAGAAAGCATTTAAACATAGATTTTAGAGATGCTGATTGAAAGAAATTTCACACATGATTACCGCAATCCACATCTCTGTAGGCGGTCAAGCTTGCCTGCACAATGCCATCAAGGACATTGCTCACCTCCTTGCCTCATCCCGCAGTGTGTACGAGAAGAGATATAATCTAGTTCCTTCCAGAGTCACACCAGGTATGGAGAATGTGTTGCACATTTCTTTTTGATGTGTTCCTGCACAAAAAATACACTTGATCTCTGGGTCAGCTTAAAATTTCTGGATCAATTCCAGTACTCATAAACTTTCAGACTGCTCTTCGCGATAAACAACCAGTACAAAGAGATCTGTCATGCAACATACCACAAAAGTACTCAACACTAATCGTTACCAATCCCCGGCAACGGCGCCATAAACTTGTTGACATAAAAATGGATTCCTTTGTTATGCATGCACTGTGATGATGAAAGAATGCGATACTACGTCTAAGTATATGCGTTGTTAATGACATGTTCGTAGTATATGATATAGTAGTGCTTGTCACAAGTTTCCTTGCATTAAAACCAAGTATAATTCCAACGCAAGTTTCTCAGAATAATCCGAGGTCGAACACAGGGATTGTTTTCATTAATGCGTTACTTTTGTGATACATGCGACCGGTTTAACAATGAATGAAGAATTAGGTTTATACAGGAATGTAAATTGCGATGAAATAAAAATGTGTTGATAAAATAAAATCCTAAACTAATATGATACACGATACAAGATACATGATACACGATACTAAGGTTGAGAACTAACTGTGAAGTTGTACAAAGATTCGATGTATGAGATGGCAAGTCTTTATGGATGTAGCATAAAGAGAAAGAATAAATAATAAAAACAACGCAAGTTTGTCAATTGCGTTGAAGATGCAACTAAGGTTCCGCTTTATCTTGGCGTACACCTCTCAGTGATCGGTCGCGTTCCCATATCTCTATGGTGAAACAAGGATGAACGTGATGAACATGATGACACAAGGTTGTTTCCATCTCTGGAAATACTTCTCGCTTTAGTTAATGCATTCTTCCAACCTTCTCTCGATTGGCGGAGTAACATCTTCACTTCTGCTCTCACAGGTGAAGATGTCGTTGAGCATGCTTTAGCTAAACTTAATTATTTCTTTAATACAATTAACTCACTCGCTTTCTATTTACCCAGGGAATTAGGAAAACATCATAGAAAAAATGGATTATGGATGAATGGAAATAGACAAGGAGATGACAATGGTAATTATCATAACATTTAATTATAGAATTAAGTGTTCAATACATGGTGCAAATGAAAGATTAAAGAAGATGAATACATATGATGAGAAAGAGATTAGAAACAAATACAGAAGAAGTGTCAATGTCTTGACATAGATTCCGAACGGAAGTTTTGCTTGCCGGCGTGTGGAAGTAATGGAGAGGAGAGTTTCCCTCTCAGGCTTTCTCTTCTGGTAGAAATGACCTTCGCACAGAGCTTCAACGGTGGGGATTGGAAGGATTCCTTGCTCGGAGACTCGCCTGTCGACTTTGTCTCATGATTGTCCTAGATCTACTCTGGACAGTCGCTTTAGACCAGACTCTCTCTTAGAATCGATATATGCACGTCTCTATGTATTCATGTATGTTTCTCAGTGAATTTGTAGAAGCTATTTATAGGTGAAGCTTAGCTCTTTGACTTCGTGGTCCCCACTTTATGGTTATGGTAGTTCCTGAAATGGCAGAGTGAATATTCCTTCTGTTACGCAATCAACCCGACAGAAATGCACAACTAGAAGCTGTACATTTGTCAGAATCCTCCGCAAATGCGTTGCTCTTTACATCTTCAATTGATCGTCGCATGCGGTGTTGTTTTTTATTACCGCATGTGGTTGAATTTACGTTGATCGCTAAGCTCTTCATCGATTGTTGCATGCGCCATCATTGCGTTGATCATTTCTTCATTCCTAAATGATGGGTGCAATGCAATGTAGATGCATTGTTTATTTTATCTTAGAGCCATGAACGCATGTGGTGACTGATTTCCTGCCAAACATAAATTGAAACATTCTAGTCTACCGCCGCAATGATGTTAGTGGGTGTATTGACGACATTTGATAATTTTCGCATTTCTTAGCCAATTTTTATACTATCGACACAACTTTTCTTTCTTTTAGCCGCAATATCTAAATAAAACAGTATAAATAACTTGTATGTCTACAAGTTATCACCTACTCCGCTGAGCGGCAGGTTGTGGGTTAGCGGGTGCCTTCCTCTTCCCCTTACTACCCTCCTTCTTCTTTCACTTGTTAGTGTTGGATGAAGAAGGTGCAGACTTAGTTCCTGAGATTGAACCTCGATAGAACTTCTTAAATGAGCAACATTTTCCTCACCAACTGTCTTCTCCTTGGTTTTCAACAAGGATTGGAATGTTTGCAACTCGTTGACGAGAGTTGTAAGGGTGTAATCAACTCTTTTCAAAATAGAGTTGCTTACAAAGTGCAAGAAGCTTTCTGGCAACGTTTACAAAATTATGCTAACCTGGCTGCCCTCATCGATGCGGGCTCCATTCATCTTCGCCACGTTAAAATGGACCATGATGTTCAGAACGTGTTCTCAAACAGATGTACCCTTCTTCATTTTGGAGTTGAAGATGCTTTTTAGAGCCTCATGCTTCAGCTACCCGGATGGTTGTCCGAAAATTCCCTTCAAGGAGTCTATGATCTCACGTGCAGTGGCCATGGGTTAATGCTTCTTGGCCAAAACATTGTTTATGTTGGCCAAGATGTACGCTCGGGCCTTCTCGTTTGCCCGTGTCCATCGCTCATATGCTCTCGAACGTTTCGAGCAGCAGTAGAAGCTGGAATAGGAGAACACTCCTCCATGAGAACGAACTGAAGATCATCGATGATTAATATGGTAAGTAATGAGTTTTCCCAACTAGCGTAATTGTCGCCATTTAATATATCGGCGGCTAACAAAGCTAATGTTGTGGTTGCCATAATTAAAAGTTGTTGAAAAAAACATGAACAAACTTAATAAGTTTATGCATTACCACTTTTAACATCAATTTTAGGTTTTAGCAAAATAGTTCTAATGTACCCTAAGTGAAAAACATCTATTTTGCAATGATGCCCTAGCGAGGCAGGATAAAAGTCACCAGTGGGGTGATCAAGTGCCTCTTTACTGGGATGACTGAATCTAATAGTCACCATTTTTGGGTCCAAAATATGTTAACCTTTAACAATTCTAGTAAGTGTAACCCCTCATTTTAGGCCCTAGAGTAACGCCTTAATATGCCCACCTTAGGAAAAAAGCATATTAGGACAAGAGACTAAAGCGATCTTATCCTTGTCAGGAGATCAGATAAAGAGTTGTGCAAAAATGCCATCCTTTAGGGGGACACTTCTAGGGTGCCTCGAGCCGATGCACAAAACATTATCCAACTTAATGAGAGAGACCGAGGGATATGTTGTCACACGTTTCGCTCCTATTTATTATGAACATTCTCTTTATTCACCTTAGTATTGACCTATCTAAACAACATCCTTTATGGGGACACTCCTAAGGTGCCACGAGGCCAAGGATAGATCTCACGGTGTGAACTTTAGGGAGAAACATGTAGAGCTTTAAGTGAAGTATCATATACCCTAAGTACCTCCCACCGAATGTTCTACCGAGGGGTTCATTAACTTAGACAATCTGACTACTGATTTTATCTAAGTGTGAGTTTAATTTGCTCAAAAACAACATTTGCTTTTGATAATTAAACAAGTTCGAATCAAGTTCCATTAAATACTTTAACAGACTATCATCAAATTTGCATGCATGCATTAAATCTATCTAATTCACCTTTCCAGGTATGTTCCTAGGGTTTTCCGTTTTTGTCACCTTAAATACCCTAGTCTAGATAGAACTCGCCTTAGACAAAAGGTCCCTTATAAATAGATTTGCTATATATTTAGTCTTTTATTAGTCATTTTAATCCTATTAAATCGGTTAAAAGATGAAACTTACATTTCTAATCGTATTAGAACCGTGATCATAGGTCTATCTCCATCAAATTTTAAAACTCTTTTAAAACCTGATTAAACCTAAGTTTGCATGCATGTCTTTCTTATTGATTTTAGTTCTAATTTCTAATATAACTCTTATAAAAGAAACAACTAAAATCATTCACATTGCTAAGCTAGACAAGGTATTTATAACTTCTATAAATTGAACCTATGTGTTATGCTTCATGCAATGTTTATTCATTATTATATATAACTCTTATATAATCATGTAATGAAACAAGCATACATGCTTTCATACACCCTTATACTATAACACTTATAATATAAAGATGATGCATGAATATGCTTAATGCATACAAAAATATAACTCTTATATTTTATGATACATGAACATGCTTTAAAGTAATTTAGTCATGCAAGCTACTATATCATAACTCTTATAATATAGAGATGATGCATGACAATGCATAACCTATGGTGGGCTTTAAAAACTATATGGCATACTTTATGACATATAAAGAATAAACATACATCATATGTACATTCATCAAGAATCGATGGACTAGGATGATTAGCCTTAAAAACGGGAACAATAAAGCTTTCTATTACAAAACAAACGAGCCAACCAGTTCAAATAGGCGAATGATGCGTTATTTTATTGAATGGAAATATGGATGATATGTGTTGATAGATTGCATTGTGCACTCAAGTTTCCCAAGCGGAATTCAAGTGTAAATTCCTCTGAGTTTCCTGGTAAGTCCAAGGTCGAACACAGGGACTTGTGAAAATAGTTGCATGGGTAATGTTTATGAAAATTTTGTGGTAACCAAGTAAATAAATAAAGTGTTGGGTGTGTTGTTGCGTTGATAAAAAAGAAGTAAATAAAGGCGGCGGATTTGAGAAAGATAGTTGTGTTGATAGATGCAATAAGTATGCGATGAACGGGTTGAGAAGATCTTTAGCTAGCGTTACTCGAGAATGCGTCAAACTTTGCAATCATGTTACAACCATGCACAGCAAGTCATTTCCCAATGTAAATGCGATGCTCCTAAGTCTAGGACGCATGTGTTGAATAAAAAATGTCCTTGGAGCTTATCCCTAAGTCTCTACTCTTGTCCTATGCGTTAATGCAAAATGCATGAAAGCAAGGTGACCGCATATAATCATATCTTATCGCTAAGATGCATGCGATGCGTTAATAACAAATAGTGCTCATTTCTAAGCGCCTATCTGTCGTTTATGCATTCTAATCTGGTTCTTCCAAACCTAAATTCTGACCTAACCTTCCCAAGTTTAGATCCTGTCCTCAGAATACCCTCCCGAGTATCTATAATACACAAATGCAGCATACATAAATAAGATAATCACAAAGAATGAAGATTCCCTCATTATGCTAGCTAACTGCTTCTCAACCCATTCAACTAACTTAGCTACTCATGCATGAATAACAGAGAGTGAACAGAAATAGAGAAAGTAATTCCATTCTTATAACTGAGTTGAGTACAAAATGACAATGGAAAGTAAAGGTACAGAGCCTGGTAGTAATTCCTTGCTGACCGAGGCTTTTTTCACTGAATCTCTATTTTGATCTACAAATGTTCCTGCTTCCACAGGCGTTGGCCCTATCTCTGTCTTGGAGCTTCCGGTGCTTTCCCAAGCTTACCGGAACAATCTACCGACACACTTTCTTCCTCGCGTCTGCCTTAAAATGAAAGAAAACTATGGACAGAGGCGTGAACTTGTAAAGTGATGAATTAATCGACTGCTTAACCCCTTCTCTAAAGAATGCACTTGGTATTTATAGAGCTTCCATGATGAAAGGCGACTTCTCTCTCCTGGTTGTACAGATGGGACAGCTTAAATTTCTTATTGACACACCGAATTATTATCATCGATAAAGTTGAATGTACTTCGTGACCGTTATCGGCTGTCAACTTAATTTAGATATGACTGTCATCAGCTTTCTGTCCCATCCCTCTTAATTATCCTTTTACCTGGATGCGCCCACCATGTTGTGTTGACCAAGTTGCGATGATTCTTCTTGGACGAATGTTTGCGAGCACGATCAATGTAAAGTCTTGTTGTGAAGTTGTGCTCAACCAGTGAATTCCTATGATCGCCATCTTTGCACTGCGTTAATGCATATTCTACACGAAAATATAAAGATCAACTGTTCTAATGCGTTGGATGCATGCGACCGCAATATTATAGATTTTATACTTAATGGACGCAATTTAACATATTTCAGGAAATCTAACATTGTTTAAGAACTTGGCACTATGATAACGTGCATTTCTGCCCGTTATCAGCAAACCGGTTCTTGAATCGTCTGGGTGAAGCATCATTCTAGTGATCGTATAGCAGCTCTGTGTGATAGTCTAGTGACGTTGAACGAGAGTAAATGACCATATAGCATGGATCGTGTGCCTATGACAATGCGATGAAGCATGAAGACCACACGATCGTGTATCACCTCGTGTAATGCATGCCTAACGATCGTATAGACAACAATGATCCGATGAAGCATGATCGTCTAAACGATCGCGGAGCAAACGTCAAGTATCGCATACCAAGTGATCGAGTAGTCAGAAACTATGCGATGAAGCTGTTGGCTAACTCAATCCTTTAGTGTGCGCGCCTACCATGCGACGAGAATTAAAACCTCAACGATCGTTTACCTCATCATCGACACGATCGGGTAGCCAACGCAACACGATCGAGTAAACACTTTATCCGATCGTTTAGCATCAACCATGCGATCATTTAGCAAATACTACACGATCGGGTAGAACTTATCTACAGGATCGCATAGCTAAATCTAAACAATCGTTTAGCTCCAACTACACGACACGACCAACTCTTGGTCTTCTTCCACGATGAGAACGACATCTTCATGCGCTAAAGTTTCTTCACAAATGATTCTTACATACTCAAACACTTTGAATACAGACTCGATAGCAATGCATTATGCCCAAAAACACAGGGGCCATTACAAATGAACTTGAAAAGTAAAGAAAGCATTAAAGAATAGAGGCAACCACCCCAAAACATCCATCGACTAAAATCCAAAACTACATCTAACATTTAAACGTATTGCAGACTACATAAAACCCACATAGACTGTAAATGTAATTCGATGCATCAATGAAATTTGGTTTATCATAATAACCTGGCTCTAATACCAATTGAAGGAACTCTTAACAAAGAGACCCGTGAGGGGAAGCGAGATCGTTCCAAGCCCCATTGTGATAGAACATACACATTTACAATCAAACAGTAATAGTTATGCTAAACTCTAAATTAAAGCATGCTTTCAAAAGGGAAATACTAAGGTTTAAGCGAACTTACCCTTGAAGAACTATTCTTCTCATTCCCTTGAACTTTGCTGCACGATCGTTCACCAAACATGAACGTCAGGGTTCAGCAATCTCCTCGAACAAGCACTAACAACATTCGTCCCTCAAACAATAAACAGACACCACCAGCAGGTTACCTCGGTATTCTCA
The DNA here is from genome assembly GCF_009727055.1 of Benincasa hispida. Classification (NCBI taxonomy): domain Eukaryota; kingdom Viridiplantae; phylum Streptophyta; class Magnoliopsida; order Cucurbitales; family Cucurbitaceae; genus Benincasa; species Benincasa hispida. The sequence goes on along the minus strand of NC_052360.1, from coordinate 69,992,478 downwards.
ATGTGAGAATCCAGGAGTTGTGGGCTCCGTAGGATTTGGTAGAGGGAAGGAGAAACTTTCAGATCATGTAGACGATCGAGTAAGTGGGAAATCGTTTTAGTCTATCGTAAGACAATATACTCAATCATTTAAAAGATGAGTTACTATCGTATAGAAAATTCTTACATGATCGTGTATGCTCTCAAGCTATCGTATAGCTAATGTTTGTGATCGCACGATTCACAAATTCCTAATGATCTCTCAGTGTAAAAATGAAAAGAATTTTCATTTTAACCATCAATTACCATAACTGATCACAACTTCCCACTACGTTGGTTATGGGAGAAAAAATCATAACCAATTATCATATAATTGATTTAATTACAAATATAATCAATATATTCATAACCTATAGTTTTAATATCACATCTCATGCAATATATAAACCATAGTTGTTTTTCTCCCTTATAGCATCCAATAATAATTCGTCCAATTAATGTATCTAATACATTAAGTCAATTATATCTCATATAATTAATACAATTTAATTATATCATATATAATCAAATTTCCTCTTGTTAATTTGAACATTTCAAACTAACCCAAAAACTAATTCTCAACATGAATCCATTCAGCTACCAAGGGGCCTTATGGACCTATAGCTTAAAGCTCCAACTGTATGTGAAAAACTGGCTAAACTCTTTAATCCCGATATCCGCCATCCGTTAACTATCGGGCATTCCACTAAAGACTGACAGCTGCACTCTTCACGCTACAGATATATTTCTATGTTCATTGGATATAACCAATCAACAGTACGATGACCCTTCACAAATCGCTCGTAAATACAGTCGGAGCAATTTATCATTTTGCCCTGTAATTACATATAACTCCTTAAGTACCATTAATTCCTCTAATGAGCAATATATTATAGTTCTACCATGAGTAAATTCTTCTCGAGCCAAGAGAAGGTATGGCACGTCCAAGTTTTGGAATCAGCCCTTAAGGGTGCAATTTATCTACTTGCCCCTAAATCGAGGAAGGAGTGAATTCCTTCTTGTGTAGCTAAGTTCCTAGCTCCCCAATCAGATGAATCCTCAAAATGGTAGGTTTGAGTTAGCAATCTGACCACTCGCACCTATACAAATCAAATGACCGCCCTCATAGGCAGGAGTTCCCAACTCACTCAGGATTAAGGTCATGTTACCTATGGTCATTCTAGTGAAATGAAAGTCTCTGTCATGAACAACGTTATATAACAAGACTAAATATCCATCTCTATAGACCATTTAGGTTATCACTTAAAACACGATCTACTTGTATTTCATTACATATATGCTTAAGTTACAATGATAACAAGGGATCTTAGTTTTTTGGTTTGTGGTTAATGCAACAAAATATCTCATATAGCAAAGACTGTAGTGAAGAAAATATCTCATATTATTTTATCACAAAATGTTTGTTCAAATACATGTTTACAAACTACTGGACCCAGCAAGAATTAGGGCATCAACCCCAATAATAACTCCCTCCCCCCTATTCTCTCATTCAAGATGTCGTGTAGGTCTACACTTACAAGAAAGAACAGAAGAGAATTGAACGTTCAATTGCTTTCTCTACATTTTCTTTCTCTAAAAAAAATTATCTCCCCCTCCCTACCCAAATTATCACAAAGTCTACAAAACTCTCGTGGATTCTCATCTTATAGAGAATACTGAGGTAATCTAGTGGTGGTATCTAATTGGATTTTTGACAGTGTTGTGAGTTTGGGAATTCGTGATCTAAAAAGGTTCATGACTGGAGAGGAATATGTGAAGAAGATTTGTGATTTCAAGGCTATGTGTTTTCTAACCCTAAATTCCTCTTTTCTTAAAAAGCATGTTGTATTAATTAATTGCATATAAATTGTTCTTAAGTTTCTCATATTTCTGTAAATTTATAAAAATGGGATATGATCGGTTTCTGCTACGGATGTTCACACATCCCTTCAGAAAAGTCTTTACTTGACATTTTGATGAAATAAACAAATCGAACTGTATTGAATTTTTGCATAACTCATCTAAATCCAATCAGGTTTAAGTAGAATAATGAACCCTAATTTTGCAATGATACTTCGGTGATTTAAAATAACAACCACCAATGGGTAATCAGTTACTCTTTCATTAAATTGAGACATTTTTAACCAATTGTTACACTAGAATAACTTTTATTCCTATAAGAGTTAATTACCATTTATTTGGTTAAGAAATGATTAACTTACTTAACAATTTCCTATAAATGTGACCCTCAATTTTAGTTCCTATAGTTTTGCCCCAATAAGCCTACCAAAGGGAAGAAAAGATTGGAGTAAAAACTAAACCGACCCTATTTTTGGATTTTACCCTGGGATTGACTTAATGCACAAACCATTCAAAGGGGAATGCTCCCAAGGTGCCTTGAGGCCATGCAAAAAGATCTCATGTTGCAAACCAATGAGGGAGACCGGAGGACATATTGACACGCATCCTTCTCCCACTGAGCTGGATTTGTCGTTGCTTCCTAACCTCTACTAATCAAATAAAATTTATAATACTGATTTTACTTTTTTTTAGTACATATATGTACCAATAGTGGTAAGTTCGGGTCGATCTGCATGGAAGTGCTAGTATGAGTTTTCCGTTAAGCCAATATCCTAGTTGTAGAGGTAAATGAGAGGTTTGGTGTGGATAGTGATAATGAGGTGCAAGAAAAACAAAATGCAAGGGTAATTATAAACTAGAGGTTGGATTTATCTAGTTTCGAGAGAAAGAGAGATTCAATGCAATTTCAATCATCAAGTTTCGTTAATTAGACATGCATTTCATTTTATACATGCAAAAAAACTTGCTTGACATGACCAAATTAGCTTCTACAAAGGCAGACAACTAATAAGGAATGGATCAAGAAAACATCTTAAATAAGGCTGGCAAACCATGCCCTAATTAAACTACATGCCCCTAAATCTACTGTGTTCGATAGTGTCCATATAGAAATAAAAACATGGATTTTATTATGCTGATTAACCAATTGGATAGCCTAATCAATTAACCATATTTATCCTTGAACCTAGCAATTCATGCATTCTAAGAATAGCCATCAAATGCATAATTTGTTGGGGTTGATGTTCTAAAGTCTCGTGTCTTGTAGTTTGTAAACAGAATGTATGAACACTTGTGTTGTTAATATATGATATTTACTTCACATCTTGTATTTTGCTGGGTTAATTGTTTTATTTGCTTTACCATAAACCAATAAACATAAAATCCCTGGTTATCTGTATATGACTCAAGCATGTATGTGGTGACATACAAGTGGATCATGTCTTAAGTGATAACCAAAATGGTCTGTAGTAAATGGATATAGAAGGGAAACTTTATCCTAGTAACACTACTGACGCGGCCCGTTTTGTGGAATGGTCACTAGTGTTGTGACTTGTCACAGATGGTCTAATCCTGATCATTCGTGTTGGTGACATGCGAGCAGGGGCGTCCTATACAAAGAGTTTGTATAAGACCTGACCACGAAGTGTTAACGTCTCGTTATTGACGTTCATGACAGAGTAGGGGCGTTCATGACAGAGACTTCACTTCACTAGGATGACCATAGGTAACATGACCTCAATCTTAGTAGTTGGGAACTCCTGTACTGAGGGCGGTCATTTGATTTGTATGGTGCGAGTTGGCAGGTCGCGATTCAAACCTACCATTTTGGGATAATCTGATTTGGAGCTGGGAACACAACTACACAAGATGGAATCACTCATTCTTCAAGGCAAGGGAATAGTATAGGCTCCCTCAGGGCTAATTCCAGGCGTTGAACGATGTGCCCCAACACCTTATCTTGCTCGAAAATGTTCATACATAGTTGGACTATATGTATTGTTCATCAGAGAATCAGTGGCACTAAGAGTGAGATGTAATACAGGGAAAAGGGTAAATTGGCCCCAACTTACTTACGAGCATGTGAATGGTCATCGTAACTGATTGGTTATATCAATGGACACAGAATATCTATGGTAAAGAGTTCAGTTTTTGGTCTTTAGCAGAATCATGACAGTTAACAGATGTAATCTCGGGCTAAAGAGTTTATCAGCTATTCACTACTAAGCTTCGAGCCACAGGTCCATTAGGTCCCCTGGGGCTTGGATAAAGTCAGAGAACAGTGTTTGGTAATTTGAATGTTCGATTGACAAGAGGAAGTTCAATATATATGATATAGTGACTGGTTAATATATATGATATAATGTCTAAATAATGAAGATACATTATTTTGAGAATTAAGATATGAATATGATTTATATAAGTAGAGAGGAAAATACTATAGTATATGTGATTCAATTATGATTAAATATAATATGAATTATATTATTTATTATTAATTGATTTAATTAATATGTAATTAACCATTCTTCCACGTTTGGATGTGGTTGTGGCAACGTTGTTTGTAACCGCGGTTAATAATGAAAATATTTTTCATTTTTGATCGTTCATTTCAATTTCCGGTCAGATTGCCAAAAGAATTGTGAAGCGCACCGTTGGTGAAAGAAAACGATCGCTCGAGAGAGTCTATACGATAGCGTTCCTCGCCTAAACGATCGTATACCGCGTGCCTAAACAATCGCACACTGTCGCCTAGACGATCGGATAGCTTCTCTAAACGATCGTATAGTGTGCCGATTTTGCTAAACAATCGTATACCCTTTCCTAAACGATCGTCAGCAAATCCTACACGATCGTGTAGCTCCTCTATGCGATAAGCACTTCTGCTATACGATAGCACTGTTTTCTCTCCCACTTGCTTATCGCCTACACGACATGTTTTCCTCCGTCCTCTACCAAACTCACCAAAGCCCACTCTTTGGGTTTTCACTCCAAGGATACCTGGGGTTCATTAGTGGTGGTGTCATCCCCGCTATAGTATTCGTGTTCGTGTTGATCGGGTTGTTGCAGTCGACATTCCTGCCGGGTGTTGGTAGACCTGTTGGAGGGATTCGCTGCTTAGGGTTCAGAAGTTCGAAGAGAGTCTTCAACTGGTATGGAACCCTTTCCCTGTTATTTATTATGTTCTAAGTAGAGGTGGTCATTCAAACCGCAAAAACCGAACCGTTCCTAAAAACCGAATCGAAAACTCAATCAAATCGACAAATGCGATTCGATCCGGTTTGAAGAAATTTTGAAACCGAATTAATTCAGTTCGATTCGATTTCACTTTCTAAAACCAAATTTGAAATCGAACCGAACCGTTTTTAACTAATATATATTTAAATAAAGAGTAAAATTGAATTTAAAACTGAACCGCTTTTAATTTAAAGAACAAAACTGAATTTAAAACCGAACTGAACCGAAGCATTTTTTTTAATTAAAAAAGAATATAACATGGATTTTTCTAAAATGCCAAAAACGAATTTGAAACCGAATCGAACCACATATGCGGTTCGGTTCGGTTTCACACTTTAAAAAGTTTTGTTCGGTTCGATTCACATTTTAAAAAATTTGGTTCGGTTTGGTTTGACCATCAAATCGAACCGAACCGAACCGTTTCTACCCCTAGTTCTGAGCATGCCAATAATTAGAATTATGAGCATAACTGGTAGTGTTGAATGTATATCTTTTGTGTTTCAGTCACTGTGAAATCGGAGCGATCTGAACACGCTCATGGAACTCTCGATATGAGATCCTTCAATTGGTATCAGAGCCAGGTTTCTGAGACTCTGATTTCATCTGTTGCAACAAAATGATATATACATTCATGGTGGGTACATTTCTACGCTATTTTAATTGTTAAATCTGCTTTGGATGTGCCGGATTAAAGGCCCCTACGTTTTTGGGCAATAATAATCATTATCGAGTCTGGGAAAAGGTTGTGCCTCTTCGAAGAAGGAGACAATCTAAGGTTGATCGCATCGTGCAGAAGAAGTTCTACGCGATCGCTGTCCATCGCATCATAAAGATGAAGGAGTATGCGATCGCATATGAATGCATCGGTTAAACGATAGGGAATGCGATCAAGAGTTGGTCGCATCGGGTTGACGATCGGGTACACAATTGCTGAGTATCGTTTAATGCTAGCCCGCGCTAGACGATCTTTTAGGTCAACCCTAAAAACGAGGGAGATCGAGGATAATGTTGTCTGCACTTTCCGCTCCCACGTACTTGAAACATTCCTCTCCATCCACTGATAATTGACCTATCTAAACACCATCCCTAAGGGTGACACGCCAAAGGTTCCGCGAGGTCGAGGATATCTCACGGTGTAACTTAGGATAAAAAGTGAAAGTTTAAGTAAAGCATCTT